>NC_081544.1:239177-250665 GCF_901000735.1 Corylus avellana | reverse complement strand
TTTTATCTTTATTTCTGGTGCTTATGTTCTTCCATTTGTTTTTTTTTTCTTCTAATTTATATATTATTTTTTATTAAAATGATTACTTTTCTTTTGTAAATTTTACATTGAATTCAGGAAATAATAGTGAGAGAGTTTTTTTCGTAGAAACTCAATTCTTCCAATATATTTCACACTCAATTTTCCGATCGTAGATTTGTTTTTTGTCTTTGTTTTCCTATGTCTTAAAATTAGTTTCATTTACTTTTATATAAGTGAAGGATGGTTGAAAAAAAAAAAATTCTATTTGACAAAACCATTTCTAATATTTGTGAATTTCATTGGAACGAAGAAAAATATAGAAAAAAGATTTCTTTTTTATTATATTAGTATTTTCATTTGTTTACATTTTTTTTTTTGTCCTTAATTTCTATTCTAATTTATATATTATTTTTCATTCAAATTTTATTAATTTTATTTAATACAAGTTATAAATTTTCTTTTGTAATTTTTTTTTTTTTTTGACATGTTCTTTTGTAAATTTAATTGACTTTTGTTGTTCATTTTTGTTTTTGGATGTTTCAATATTCCTGCCACTGTTTTTTATCTCTTCATTTTTTAAAAGAAAAATTAAACTACCAACATTCTTTTGTTTACAAAATTAGTAAACATAATTGTAATCATATATCAACATGCTCATTTATTTTAGAACACTTCTTTACTTTTGTCAGTGGTATCATTGTTGGAATATAATGAACTTTTACGAGTTGAACTTTCTCCTCACATTTTTTTTTTTTGAGAAGTGGTATTATTGTTGGAATATAATGATTAATCAATCATTTTCTATAATTGATTAATCTAGGTTTTTATTTTGAATTTTTTTTCATTTATATTTCATTTTAAACTACATATATGGGAACAAATATTTAACACGTTTCAATTTATAAGAACTAAAATTTATGAATTTTTAAATTTATGGGATATGTGGGTTTATGCTATTAAGTAAAACTATGGTTTAAAATGATCTTATGAACACTTGTCATTTTTGGTAGCTAATTTGTTAATTAGGAGAAGAAAATAAAATTTGTTGTTAATAATCTTTTACAGACTCTTTGACTTATATATATATATATATATATATATATATATAAAAAAAAAAAAACCAGCGCGTAGGAGATGCATGAGGTGCTAAGCAATTAACTTCAAATACTAATGTTAGAAGTCTGCAAGTCACATATAAACTTGATTAACAAGCAAAGAAAAGAGCATAGCAGTTAAATCGAAGTCACAGTCATCACCCACCAGCTGTTCTTCCTATAACGAAATATGGGATGAAAATTAAGCAACAGCAGAATCGGCAGCGTCCTTTGACCCATTTCTCAATGAACAATAGGCTTCCAAATCTCAGAATTCAGGTAATTTAGTTATGTTGGTTTAAGAAATAGAAATAATATTTCCAACAGTTGGATAGGAAAATGAAAATGGTCGAGAAGTTTTAGATGAAAGCCATGTAATAAGATTGACTAGAGAGAGCAACCTATATATAAATTAATTTCCATATATAACCTCTTGCTCCGATTTCCAACAAAGTGAGTTGTTTGTCATATTAATTTGTTAATGTACGGTATGTAGCCAATTATACCAATGATAAGGATGATAATAACAATAACAGTTAAGTTGTACGCCGATATATGATAGCAATCAATTAATAACAATAACAATTGTGCGAAACCGTGCATCTGCTATGCACAAAGCATGAAAGTCAGCCCCAGTGGCCTTAATTGGCGGAACTGTCAGCATTGACGTAGTAACCATGACCGGACTTGGTCATGTGTAGGCAATAGCATGACATCAGAAAGCCATGCACAAGCTAGAATGAACCACCCTCTACTCTTTAAAACATCGTTTCTCAAATACATACATGCAAGCTAATTATTTCCTTCATAGTTTTATAAAGTCAAATAGCTCCCTCAATCCTTCTTCTTTAACTCACTGCTCTCTGTAGCCAACTAGTACGCCTCATCCTTCCAACTCCAAACCATAATATTTACATCTCAACTTCTTGTTAATGCAGATTTCTGGTGAAAAAATAAATACCATCTTATGAGACGTCAATAAAATTTGCGATATGGCGAAGTCAGTAATTGACTGCCACTAGCAGAGACTTTTATATTACCAAACAAATGGTAAATATTGCCAATGACCTGAAGAAGTTAAAATGTAGAGATTGAAGAAACAAAATGAAGAGATTGATGGTAATATTCGAGTCTTAACTCTTGTATTTTGTTGTTCATAAGGCTTTAAAGATCTTTGCCCCGCCTCATAAAAGAAAAGCTTATAGTAATAATTAAACTTGAGTTTATATTTGGATAAATAAATTAATTCTAAAAAAAGTTTCTAAAAGGTGCTACAAATTTGATAGATTAATGCTATATACTACATTTTTACCTACAATTATCCCACAATGTTAATGTGGCAGCTCCAACCAACTTTTGATATTTTTTTTTTTTATATATATATATTTTTTTTTTAACAAAGAGTAATGATAAAAATTACATTTTTATCCTACAATGCTGATGCAGTAATCCCAACCAACCCTTGGATTAGTTTTTATTAAAAATAATAATAATAAATTCAAGAGTTATATATGACCGTCACGCCAGCATTGTGAGGTAGTTGTAAGATAAAAATGTGATATGTAACATTTCTCTTTTTAACAAAGACCGATCCAAAGGTTGATTGGGATTACTACATCAACATTGTAAAATAATTATAAGATAATGTAATTATAGCATCAAATTGATATACAATTGGAGGAGAACAATAATAGGTACTTTTTTTATGACAGTGAATTTCTCTAAGGTATGGCCACTTTGTGTACCTCCCATTATTGGGTAAACCTCGAACCCATGTAAAGCGCTCATTCCACACGGATCAGGTAATACTCCGATTTTGCCAACGGGCTGGCCCCAAAAATTTGTTTACATCCAAGAAAATTCTTCCTTGGAGCCTTGGACCAATGCTACCAACAAAAATAACTACTACTTTAGTGAATAAAGCAAGATGAATTTCAGGAAATTCAAACAGGCCAAACCAAAAACCGTTAATTGTATGTATCAATTCAGTCTCAACTTGTATTAACATTATTCCACACGATTCCATGATGTAAGGACCTTTATTTCAACACCTCGATACAAACATGCTCAGAGATGCCTATCCTGAAGCTTGACCACGTGGCACTTCATGCTGCAATTTTGAGAATGGAATTATAAGCTTGATAGAAAGATAGTTTCAGTTGAACAAGAATGACAATTTCAATCAAATTTATACGGCCAACCAGCATATATAAAGAAATAACGCAAAAATTAAAAATTGAAATAATAAGTGTCGCACACAAATAGAACCCCATATGATTGGAAAATTTGAGTCTAGATTTGTAGCTTTAAACCTTGGGTTTTTAATCTATCCAGCAAAGACTATTTCATCTTCCTTTTTTCTTTTCTTTTTTTCAAAAAGCTTATTGAAAAGATATATGCTGGTCCTATCTTCTGGAATGTATATATATGTATATGTACTGGACACCTGATGGATAAGAAATGGCTAATAATTGCTGATTCTGCAATGTTTGTACACACCTCCTCAACCAATTCGTTTAACAAGTGCTTGCAGGAGAAGCATCTGGCTGCTTTTGTGGCATAGCATCTTGAAAAGCTGGTATTTCATTGTATGCCTCATTCAACCTGGATAAAAGAGGGAATTGGGTCTGCAGAATAAAATTGAAAGAGTGAAAGTAATCCTGTCAGCATACACAGATAGAGAAATAGTGTAGACCCTAAATTTCAAGACTACTGAATATA
This sequence comes from Corylus avellana, assembly GCF_901000735.1. NCBI lineage: Eukaryota > Viridiplantae > Streptophyta > Magnoliopsida > Fagales > Betulaceae > Corylus > Corylus avellana. Next base: position 246,829 of record NC_081544.1, on the reverse strand, counting down.
GTCGTTATCATGAGAAAGATAGAGAATTTCATAATCAATCTTATAATAATTAAACAAGAAGATCGAAGAAGCAACAAAAAGGGAAAGCAATACAAAGCTAATGAAGCCAAAAATATCCACAGCAAAAATTCTAGCTGGTAGATGAAGAAGTTGAAATATCTCAGACCAGAAGAAAGATGTACACTGGCCGAAGAAGAATATACAAGGTCATAGAATTTTCCAAATTCTGTAATTCCACAAATTCTTGATGGCCAGGGTCCAGTAGCATTTACAACCTAAAAAGAAAAACTATCCTCGTATATGAACGCTATAAACTCTAGGTCCATGACAAAGTGGAGCTGCTGTTCATTCAACAAAGTGTAAATGCAGTATATCAAAGAAAAAGCTTGTAGTAAAGCAGATTGCCGATAAAGTTAATATATTTAATGAAAACGTCAGCCATCAACCCCTGCTTTTTCATTTTTACTTATTTTGCACTTTTTCTGAAGGAAGAAATATTGTTACTAGTAAGACCGCTACTGTTTTCCCCACTGATATAAATAAGAGATATTTCCTACATAGGTAGCTGCCACATTAATTTATAGAATGAGCACTACCATGTTCACGTTGAACCTTTTAGTTGCTGCATCAAGCTGAGGCGCTAGAAACAAATCTGCCTGCAATAATAGAGAATGCATTATATTATATTTTAAAAACTACCTTAATTCATGAATGAATTCCACTCAAGCTCTTGTACTGCAGCACAGTAAAAGCATACCGTGCGATGTGCAACTAAGGCATGTAGAATATAACTGACATCAGCACTATTGTGTATATTCATACACTTATGTCAACAGCCTAGACCTTAGAGTTGAGTTTGGTGCCTTCATGTCTCGGAATCCATAATTTGGGAGAACAACCATCTTCAGATTGCAGCCTCAAAGATTGAGGAGTGAGTTCAGACATTTTATTTTGTGTTCTGCTGCCAGAAAGGTAGCAGTTGGTCTCAATACTTGAGGTTGTAATAACATTACGAGCTAGCAGAGGAAAATCTTTCAGTGTAAAAGATAGAGCAACTTCAGGCTGGTTGACGACATCCTTAGCAAAGAAGCCCAAAGGAATATTGCAATATTTGGTAGTAAATTGAAGATTTCAGAGAGAGGCATTTTTTTCAGTCTTTCTCTGTGCATAGCCACTTTTAAAATTAGTTTAAATGGATCTCTCGGGTTTAAGATTGTGTGTTTAGGGTTAGGTACCTAGTACATTCAAAAGATAGCCAACTTAGAAGAAAGCATACTTAGGAGCTGTAATACATCGGTAGCACCTACCAAACGCCCTAGAAAATGCCTGCACACAGTACAGTATCTACTATATGCAAGTTCACAGGCACATACACAGACGGAGCAGGAAAACAAACCATGAAAACTTCATCTCCAGTTGCATATCGTCCAGCATAGTCTTTTAACAGCTTTTCAAGTGCTGAAACAAATTGAAATAGTGATCAAATTAAGCCCAAACCGCCATTCAGGAGCAGAAACTATCACATAGTGACACAAAAAGTTCACATATGCTGCACAAGGCCAGGAGAGAATCATAAGTCGTTAGAAAGATCAAGATACACAAAGAAAATAAAATTATGTGTTCAGCATTTGTTTCTACCCAGTTATTCCAATGATTGGTCTTTGGATATATGAACAGTGACTTGCTTATCCAAACAAACAAATTGATATGATCCTTCCACCAGATCTAGAATCCATTGTGCACTTAACATGTCTTCTACATGATACAATACTCTATCTAAGCACTTTATTAAAAAACAATACTCTATCTCAGTAGAAAGTCCAAGTTATGTATAATTAAGCTCCCCTGAACCTCTATGAGTAATGAAAAACTAGTCGCACAACATAGAAAGTTGAAGTTATATTACAAATTTGATATCAAGTCTATTGATAATAGACCTAGCTGATACTGTTAATCTTGAGAACTGCTGACCATGAAGATAGTTTGGAACTCATACAGATAATTAAAATCAAAGAATTACTGTAATCAGGCGTATCTCCAAAATGGCTTATGGAGGGACTGAATGCTCAGATTGTGGCTATATTATAACTCAATATTATTTGCAAAGACTATTATCAGATATCTTCCCCTATATCTTGCTAAAATTCTGTATATATCATATTCATTCAATGGCTGTGTGAGAATTGGTATTGTCATCAGCTTATTGTGAAATAATGCTTGGACAGCCATCCATAGCTGAAGCCATACCCAAAAGGTCTTCAACAACTCTAGTGCCCTACTTCCAACCCAGCCTTCAGACAAGTAACATTGAACTTCAATTCCACTTGTCGTGTCTAAATTGGTATGTCTCTTCTCTGAGGGTGAAGGGAGTGGTGGGAAGCAGGATTGGGTTCAGCGACAGCTTAGTGAAAGCTTACCTGCAAAGCCTTTTTCAATATGCTGTTCAGCCCAAGAAATTTGCTCATTGGGACCAACTTTTTCTTCAATGTACTTCTGTAAATGGGAAAAGCAGAAAAACAAAATTAATGTCATATATGTTCTAACAATGTCATAGACTCATAAATAAGGTTGTAGTCAAGCTGAGCTAAGTATTAAAAATTTAAGATTAGTTTGATTAATTTTGTTTTGACTACGAGTTGCGCTTGAGCTCATCACCAAACTGAATTACATGTTCAAGCTTAGTTAATTTATTTCTCAAATAATCTCAAGCTTGCTCACGAGAGCTTAATTAACGCATTCCTCTCCTCATAAAATGGTAATACCAGTATTGAAATTTTGTACTTTTCCATAAGTCCAGGCTAATTAGAAGCTACTATTTTGTCGCTAAGTTTATATTGTTCAAGTTAATTAAATAAACTAATTTTCATATATGAACTTATGAAATTAACTTCTAATTTTCATATATGAACTTATTAAATTTTCATTAGCCAAGGCATGGTGGGGTAGATCAAATTAGTTGGATTCCCTCGAAGAGGAAAATTTTTTAGGTGAAGTCATTCTACAAGGTGAAGACTAATTCAGCCCCAGTGGATGGCCCGTGGAAGCTTATTTGGAAGAGTAAAGTTCCTCTACGCGTAGCTTTCTTTGTATGGACGGCGGTTATGGGAAAAATTTTAACATTGGACAACCTACAAAAGAAGAACATCATTGTGACGAAGTGGTATTGTATGTGCAAGAAGAGTGGCGAATCTATTGATCACCTTTTAGTGCATTGTGAAGCTGCTGTAGAGGTATGGAATATGATTCTTCAGCTATTTGGTATAACGTGGGTGATGCCCCGGAGTTTGAAGGAATGCTTGGGAAGTTGGAGAGGGCAAAGGGGAAAGCGGATAGTCATGCACCTTTGGAGGATGGCCCCTTTGTGCGTAATGTGGTCCTTATGGAGAGAAAGGAATGCGCGGAGTTTTGAGGATCGTGAAATAGGAACTATAGAATTGAAGAAAATGGTGCTCCAAACACTTTTCTCACGGAGGGTCTTGGGGTATTCTTTGCAAGCTTCAACGCTTACGGAATTTATAGATCTCTGTGCGTCCTTTTCAGTTTAAAGCTTGTATAGTGGGCTCTTTTGTATACTTCTTGTGTACATGGGTTGAGCCCCTTGTGCTTTTAATACATCGACTTTACTTATTAAAAAAATATATATATGAACTTACGAAAATTAAATTCACCAACCTTATATTTATAACACGTGTAAAAATTGCTACCTCGGTTTCTCAAAAAAAGAAAGATTCCCTATTTAGGTTTTTCAAAGCATTTTGATTTACTCCCTCCATCATTTTTTCCATCAAAATTACTAACGGAGTTGCTGCCCATAAGCACGTCACTAGATCAGGACAACCAAGTATAAAATTTGACACGTCATATCTACAATATGTGTGCAATTTCAATTATATCCTTCAAAATAATAAAAATATCAACAACCAAAAAAAAAACAATGAAGAAAATAAAAGGGACATGTGAGGTGGTGGGTGGAGGTGCGACCCCCACCCAAGTCCCACATAGATCTGACTTTCTCCTGCTTTTCTTTTTCTATTTTAATTATTTTTGTGGGTAAGAAGTATCAAATTTAATACATGGCTATAGTGACCTAGCAAAGTGCTTACATGGCAACAAATCCTTTAGTAATTTGGATGGCAAGAAGTAACGGAAGGAGTTATTCATAAAGTTTTGAAATCCTAAATAGAGAATCTATCTTTTTTTTTTTTTGGGAAAAATCCACTTTACTCCCCTGAAGTTTCAAAGGTTTTTCAATTTGAACCCCAAAGTTTAAAAATTGGCAATGTACCCCCCTAATGTTTCAAAAATTTTCAATTTAAACCTTCCATTACTAATTTCCGTCAAATTGGACGAAAATCTATGAAATTACCTAACTACCCTCAGGCTTTTTAAAAAAAATTTCCGTCCAATTTAACGAAAATTAGTAACGAAATGTTTAAATTAAAAATTTTTGAAACATTAGGGGGGTACATTGCCAATTTTTAAACTTTGGGGTTCAAATTGAAAAACTCCTGAAACTTCAGGAGGGGTAAAGTGGATTTTCCCTTCTTTTTTTTTGTAGAAACATAGTAATTTTTAAATGTGTTAAAACCTAAAGAGTAATTTTTTTTTTATTTTCCCTTCATATAATTTAATTTTGAGTTCAAACTATGAGTAATGGTACACGCACTCCCATTCCTTCACTCCCACTCTCACACACCCTTAGGCGGCTCCCCCTCTCACCATTAAATCAAAATCCAATAATATTCTATCCCAAATCTAATGGTGAGAGTGGGTACCACCTCAGGGTGTATGAGAATAAGAGTGGAAGAATGGAAGTATGCGTAGCATTATTCTCAAACTATATCTCTCTCATTAAGAAGAGGTTTTTTTTTTTCATCTTTTATATACTTAAAATGTTATCATTACAAAATCACAAATAATAAAAATTAAGCTTTACGATTTTATATGAGTTGATCATTTAATAAACAAGCTTAAATCTTTGTTTAGACTCAATTCGTTTATTAAACAACTTAATCTAGTTTATACTAGTTGAGCTTGGAACTATTAATAAACAACTTAGTTAGTTTGCAACCCTAATTATGCAAATATTATCTCCATTATAAATAATGGATATATAACCACAAAAGTTGCACTTGGCTACATACCAGTATAGCTAGATTTTGAAGAGGTTGTATGCTTGAGGAAACAATACTGGCAGCCTACATATCATGTGGTAAAAGAAACCCCATTAATATCTGAATCTGAAACATACTTGAAAAACATTGGCGAATAGTAGGAAAAATCAGATAACACTTGTGCCTGATTACATCAGGAAACTCAAACCATCATTACTATTCCAGCATGTATCCCCTCGAGGCTGGACCAGAAAGTAAATCTAAAGAAGGAATTTTGTTACATATTATCTACCATGTAAAAAAACAATCCTTTTAGTACTATTAATCATGCAGAATACAACTAAGTGCAGGTGTGTCAAAAATGTTTAGGGCACCCATATACTGGACATTACTTCAGAACAACCACAGCAGACACATCCATCCTTGTTAATGTGTATCCAGGTTTTATTTCAGATTTTTAACTCTCCATGGGTCATGCGGCCGTGCACTGATCTCCAATATTAAGACTCATAAATATTTAAGCTTATCAATGTCCATGTGTTAACATTCTTTCATTTATGTTTTTAAGTACTTCCAAATTTCTTTGAAAATTATGAGTGGTACTACAAAACCCACTTCTACCAACTTCCTTATTCATGATACGGTTATAACTCTGTGTGAGTCACTAATAAATGCAAGTACTGGAGTCACTTCCAGACAATAAGTAAACAGTCTAAGTCAGAATTCACATTTTTTAACAAGAGAATTTGATGTAATATGTAGAGCTCAATGAATATGGGTTCTTAAGCTTAAAGTCATATAAAGAGATAAGCTTCACCTTACAGAAATCTATTAGTTTGAGCATAAGAGAAGTTGGTTAAGAAACTATGTCATGGCACAAAATATGCACGGCGACCTCCTATGAGTGAATTGCCGAGTATAATTTGCAATTTCTCATGTGCAAGCACACAGATTCTTGATTTAGCCAAGAATCAATAATCAATCCATTCGTGCTGGTTAATGATTTTTTTTTGTGACAAAGTGATATATTGAAAGTTAAAAAGCAAAAAAAAAAAATAGATGCAATATTACCTGGTAATTGATGCCTCTTTTCTGAAGATCTCGAGGCAACAATGGATGCTGAGGATATTTCTCTTCTAAATACTGCATGCATTACAAAGTACAACAAAAACCATTATAGGAAAGATTGAAAATTGACAAGAAGGGGGGTGTTTGATGAGACAGATGGTAAAGAAATTGTGAAAAAAAATTGCCACTTATATACCAGTATGATGGCAAAAGAGTCAGAAAGTACAATATCTCCATCCACGAGCACCGGTACGTAACCAAGAGGATTAAGCTTTAAAAACTCTACGCAGCAAAAAAGAGACTGCTTTCAAGAGTTTTTAAATTATAGAGAGATCAAATTTAGTAGAAGGGGGAATTATGGAATGCATGTAGATCTAGCAATAGAATTCATTCAGGCATTTGAGGAAAAAAAAAAAAAAAAAACACATGCAGAGGCTTTGGAAATAATAAGAAGAAGAAAAAGAGAAGCAAAACCCACCTGGACTGAAATGCTCTCCCTTCACCAAGTTAACTGCTATGTTCTCGTATTTCAGCCCTATATATGTATTACGACGAAATTGAAAGAGTCAAACAGTACTGGGTCAATAAAATAGTAGAGGGGGTTTGCATAATGATCGACTAACCATAAACTAAAGTCAAAAGACAATGATTTGAAGAAATTAAAAGAGAAAGTGAATTGAATATAATAGAATAGAATAGAATTGGGGGAAAAGAGGAAGCAAAGGGTTTACCTTTCAAGTTGAGGGCAATACGAACACGGCGGGAGCAAGAACTCCTCCAGTACGAATACAGCTTCAGCTGATTCTTATCGCCATCGCCATTTCCGCCTCCACTCGCCTAATCAAAAAATCTTCATATACTAAAAATACAAGAAAGATAGAGAAAACTGATTGCAATTTGTGATAGCGCGTACCATGACCCGCTCCAAGTAACAAAGAAGGATAATTCAATCGATCAGCGATTCCTTTTTGCAGCTCTTGATTTGGTTTCCCTTTCCCCTAAACAACGCAACACAAAATAGCCAGCGTTGACGCACTATATTGAAGGGGTTAGCCTGGCCAGCCACCCCTTAAATTCTGTTCTTTTTTGAAAAAAATAAAATTAATTTTTTATTTCATATGTAATAAAATCTGGTATAGGTTTTTTTTTTTTGGGAAATTTCACTAACGACCCCCAAACTTCCACCCGTTTTGAAATACCCTCCATAAACTTCAAAATCTCTCAATTTAGTCTCCTGAACTTTCAATTGCTCTTAATTTGGTCCCTTCCGTTAATTTTAACAGTTAAAAATTCAAAAAAGACCAAAATATCTCTGATTTTTGTTTTTTTTTAAACAAAAAAGTTTTAGAAGTTGAAATTTTATACAAAAGTCAGGGGTATAAACGTCATGTGACGTTTAAAATCTGACGAAGGGGTCCAAATTGAAAGCAATTGAAAGTTCAGGGGACTAAATTAAGAGATTTTGAAATT
>NC_081544.1:231655-239077 GCF_901000735.1 Corylus avellana | reverse complement strand
CTCTTAGCCGAATAATGAATTGTTGTTTTGAAGAAAGTCTTGCAAGGCTTTCTATATCATAAAAACAATGAGAAAAAATTCATGTTGCAAAGGTTCGACGAGAAGTGGAAGGTATTTGTTGATACTATAAAAAAAGTAGAAGATATTGATAATCTATATTCATAATATTGAGTAACAAAAACATTTTTTGAGCTATAACAATTTTAATTTCGAATTTTTTAATACCTCGGTGCTATATTACATTAATTTATTTGCTGAGCATTGCAATAACTTTTTGGGGAAACTTTACTAAGGACCCCAAAACTTTCACCCGTTTTGAAATACCCCCACTGAACTTCAAAATCTCTCAATTTAGTCCCCTGAACTTTCAATTGCTTTCAATTTGAACCCCTCCGTCAGATTTTAAACATCACATAACGTTTATGCCCCTGACTTTTGTATAAAATTCCAACTTCTAAAACGTTTTTTTATTTAAAAAAAAACAAAAAACAAAAATCAGGGATATTTTGGTCTTTTTTTGAATTTTTAACGGTTAAAATTAATGGAATGGTCCAAATTGAGAGCAATTGAAAGTTCAGGGGACTAAATTGAGAGATTTTGAAGTTCAATGGGGGTATTTCAAAACGGGTAGAAGTTTGGGGGTCCTTAATGAAGTTTTTCCTAACTTTTTTGCATCTTCGCCAAACAAAGATGCGACTAACAAACCAGTTGCATCATGCCATCATGTAATTCCACATGTACAAACATCTAAAATCATATCATAAAACATAGAAGAAGAAAAAAATTAGGAATATGATGCTAAAAGTATAAAATTTGTTCATTTTATATTTCTAAGTTAAAGAAAAGTCATGTAGAAGTAGATTATTCATACCGTGATTGTGCAACAGCATTTGTTTCTATGTAATTTAGACAAGCAAATGTTTCATTAACTTCTACACATGTAGTTTTGCTACATTTTTTGCCGGCCATGTAACAAAAACGTTGTTGCAAGTTGTTGACAATGATTTTTGCTTTGACCCAAAAGATGGAGTGCTGCATTCATTGTTTGTTGGAGTTTATAATTTTGATGCAATTCTTTTTTCCAATAAGATAAATATAGAAAGTTGATTATATATGAGTTTGTAAGAAAGGATGTGTAAGATTTTTATACAACTCATCATGAACCAATAGCTGACTTTTCTTTTGTTTGCGGATGCTGCTTTTAAATTTCAGCATTCCAATTCATTTCGCTGAAAATTTAAGCATTATTGGAGAAACTACTCATTATCTTCCTTTCTGAATAAATGACCCATGCTTTGTTTCCTTATTTTCTTTTAAATTTTTATTCCTTCTTTTCTTCTTTCTTATTTTGTTCTATCTCAAATCCTGATATATGTGAAAAAACAAAAAGTTGGGAACAAACAGCATGAGACATTAGGAAAAGGAGAAAATAAATAAAAGCAAAGGAGAAAAGAAACAAAAGCAAGTGACTGTGTCATTTGTTTAGGTGAGTAAGTTTGAAAAATTGGAAAAGAAGAAGAAGAAATAAGGATATGAGTAAGTTTAATATATAATATGGGTGTGCTGTACGTTGAATGTGGGGTGAATTTTGTTAAAAAAAAAAAAAAAAAGGGATAAGTCATGTGAAAGTGGATATGTCGAAAATAGGGATCTGGACACTAACTCTATATATACAATTATTAATAATTGCTCAATATCTATCTAAATAACATGCATAGACCATTATGTTGCTGCATATGTATATGTAATCATCATACATCTTATTACAGAAAAGTTCAAAGATACTCATATTACAAGTTCTCTCTCTTAGGTCTTGCAAGATAGATAGTCTTATTGTGCTGTAAATATAAGAGTTTAAAAAGTATTTCAAGACATGATAAGTATGCTAATTCTTTCAAAAACATGTTGTACCCCTTGGGGACAATTGACGGATATAACATATGAAGCTGATACAAATTACTACACCTATGTTTTCCTTGCAAAATATGAATAAAATTTACCAGTAACCAAATAAAAAAATATAATATATGAAGCTACCATGAATACAGAATAAATTCAAAAAAATATTTGGCACTTGTTCTTCAAATTTACTATTCATTGAGCCAACAAAAAAATTGTAGCAACATTCTCAAAATTTACAATTTTAAAAAATAAATTACTTTTAGAAAAATATCCAGCAATACAAAATCACCAACATGAGGAAGCAAAACCCAGCAATACCCAATCACTAAACATGAGGAAGCAATATGCAACAACAACTCTTTAATTTGTTTCTCAGCTTCTCTCTATCTCAAGATCTCACTCTCCACTCGTCTCTCTCGATCTTACCTCTCTGCTTTGAACAATCAAAGAAACAGCCAAGAAAAAAAATTAAACAAAACCCATCAAATTTATCAAATTTCACATAGGAAAAATCGAAAATTTAACTGTAAAAGTCATACCCTGATCTCTTTGATATACCTCTATTTCAAACAAAACCCAATGAAGGAATGGTCAAAAACCCACCAAACTCAAGAAACCCAGAGAGCACAACAGAAATTAAACCCTCAACCACAAATGAAAGAAATTGAGATAATATAGAAACAATCCAGAGTTCCTCCTCAACCACAACTGCATAATCTGCAAGGTTCCGTCTAGTCCGACAACTCTTAATAGACTTTCAGAAGCTTAGTTGTAGCAACATCAAGCTCACTAACTAGCTTTGGAGAAAACAATGTCACTGGTTTAGGAAGCAAAAGTGTGGGCTTCTTGATCTTCATTGTATCATGATTTCTACCAATTGACTAGATTGAATCAGAACTCTCGCTGTTAGGAACTGCATCCTTGGATGAATAAGATGCTTCAAGGTTTATTTCCATGGATTCCCAATTTATTCTAAAAAAAAAAAAAAGCCGAAGCTAAGAAATTGCCATCAAACACATAAGCCTGGATCTTCCCCTTGGGGTTCTGAAACTCATAGAATGCATCATCAGCATTTTCTCTATTAATTGGGTATTGAATAGAGCAAAGCAATTGTACAAAGACATTGTCCCATAGATTCATTTGTTATTAACTCATTAGCAACAATATGTTTGTTCTCACAATATCAAACCTAACGAAGTCACTGAAAATTAGCACTTACCAAACTCACTTCTGATTCATATCACACATACTCCATAATTTTTTTTTTTTAAAAAAAAAAAAAACCCATACTCATCGTTGACCCACACACACACACGAAACACCCACAAAAAAGAAATTCCCACAAAACTCAACCCAAAAATCACCTAAGCAAAATACTACCAATTAGCATGATTTATGTGCTTAATAATCACCGGGTATAACGTAATTATAATATAAAATAAAAATTGAGAAACAACTCACCATCTTCATAACATTCTTCTTAGATCTCCATAAAGCATTTCTCTGTTGAAACACCATGACTTTGGAGGCAAAGAAATCATCAGTCTTTGTCAGATTTGAGCTCCTCCAGTCATCTTCAAAGGTGCCAGCAGATCTCTTCTGCTTGAGGAACCCAGCTTTGTACCATTTCTGCTTTGTCTCAGGATCTAAGCAAGAGAAGAAAAATCTGTCTCTGAACCCATTAACCCATCCAAACTCACCGCCCCAAAATCCATCTAGAAAGCCCACCAAAAACTCACAAAATTACCAAGCTGGGGAAATGGAACATTGGATCGTTGGAAAAAAAGATAGAGACTTGAGGGGTTGGGTGGAGGTGGAGTGGCATTGCAGTTTTCTCAAAAAAAAAAAAAAAAAAAAAAAATTGCTCCACCTTTTCTCCTGCATTTCTTCTCTAAGTCGTAGATTTTCTTTTTTTACTCCTTTCTCCTCCATTCCGTCTCTGAATACAAAATCGATTTAGGTAGATTTTGTTTTTACTTTTTGTACACTTCTGCAACTGAAAAAAAAAAAAAAAAAAAAAAATCCTACTTTTCTTTTTTGCCCATTCCTTTTGAATCACCCATTAATCTTGCCTATTTCTGAAGCTTCCTTCATAAAAGATCAAAAGATCTCTAAAAAAGTTTGACTCTTTACCTACTCAGGGGGCAAAATGGTAATTTAAATATAAAAGACAAAAATATTCGGACAACTTTTTAAATTCATTAGATTTAGGAAGGGCAAATTAGTAGTTTCGCAATATAAATAAATGTCAAAAGACAAAAATAAACTTATATAACTAAATCATTAGGAACAAAGAGTAAGGATAAAATAGTAAATTTAAGTAAAAGACAAAAATATTCAGACAACTTTTTAAATTTATTAGATTCAGGAAGGACAATTAGTAGTTTTACAATCTAAAGAAATATCAAAAGACAAAAATAACCTCATCTAACTAAATCATGATGAACAAAGAGTAAGGATAAAATAGTAAATTTAAAGTGGAAAAGAAAAGTTACTATTTGGCATGCATTCCCACTTTTTATATTTCTTGCCCATTCCTTTTGAATAGCCCATTAATCTTGTCCATTTATGAAGCTTCCTTCATAAAAGACCAAAAAATCTCTCAAAAAGTTTGACTCTTTACCTACTCAGAGGGCAAAATAGTAATTTAAATATAAAAGACAAAAATATTCAGGCAACTATTTAAATTCATTAGATTCAGGAAAGACAAATTAATAGTTTCGCAATCTAAATAAATGTCAAAAGACAAAAATAATCTTATCTAACTAAATCATTATGAACAAAGAGTAAGGATAAAATAGTAAATTTAAGTAAAATTTAAAGTGCAAAAGAAAAGTTACTATTTGGCATGCATTCCTACTTTTTATATTTCTTGCCCATTCCTTCTGAATCGCCCATTAATCTTGCCCATTTCTGAAGCTTCCTTCATAAAAGACCAAAAAATCTCTCAAAAAGTTTGACTCTTTACCTACCCAGACGGCAAAATGGTAATTTAAATATAAAAGACAAAAATATTCAGATAACTATTTAAATTCATTAGATTCAGAAAGGGCAAATTAGTAGTTTCGCAATCTAAATAAATGTCAAAAGACAAAAATAACCTTATCTAACTAAATCAATATGAACAAAGAGTAAGGATAAAATAGTAAATTTAAATAAAATTTAAAGCGCAAAAGAAAAGTTACTATTTGGCATGCATTCCCACTTTTTATATTTCTTGCCCACTCCTTCTGAATAGACCATTAATCTTGCCCATTTCTGAAGCTTCTTTCATAAAAGACCAAAAAATCTCTCAAAAAGTTTGATTCTTTACCTACCCAGACGGCAAAATGGTAATTTAAATATAAAAGGAAAAAATATTAAGACAACTTTTTAAATTCATTAGATTCAGGAAGAACAAATTAGTAGTTTCGCAATCTAAATAAATGTCAAAAGACAAAAATAACCTTATCTAACTAAATCATTATGAACAAAGAGTAAGAATAAAATAGTAAATTTAACTAAAAGACAAAAATATCCAGACAACTTTTTAAATTCATTAGATTCAGGAAGGGTAAATTAGTAGTTTTACAATCTAAAGAAATGTCAAAAGACAAAAATAACCTCATCTAGCTAAATCATAATGAACAAAGAGTAAGGATAAAATAGTAAATTTAAAGTGCAAAAGAAAAGTTACTATTTGGCATGCATTCCCACTTTTTATATATCTTTAAGTATATATATACAATGGCCAGCCAGGGCGTGGCTGAACCACCCCAATGGCCTATGGGGGTGGTTCGGCCAACCCAATCTTGCAAAAAGGGGGTGGCCAAACCACCCCCAAGAGCCTTAGTGGTGGCTCGGCCACCCCCTTTGGGCCAGGTTAAAAAAAAAACAAAAAAAAAAAGGGTTGGCCCTTGGGAGTGGCCGAACCACCCCCAAGGGCCATGGGGTGGCTTCGGGCACCCTTTGCCCCTGGCCGGCCATTGGGGGTGGCTTGAGCCACCCCCCCTACCCAAAATGGGGGTGGCTGGCCACCCTTTACTTTTTTTTTTTTTTCCTTAATTTTTTTTTTTAAAAATTTAAAATAATATTTTATTATTATTTTTATTAGTGGGATATGTGCCACATTTGTGATTATAGGATTTCTGAGATGAAATCCTAACTATAAACTGAATATTCTCAAATCTATAATGGACTGAAGAGGATTCTGTTCCCTTTACTTTGATGGCAACAAATTGTAACTACTGAGCATTCTTAAAGTCGGGCATAAATGAGCTTCAAATATAAAGATTGCCTAAGTATTGGGTTTTTATTACAATGCTTATGATTATTAAAAAAAAAAAAAAAAAAAATTCTCTTTTCTCTCCTCTCTCTTCTCATATATATAATATAATTAAAAACACAAATATTTTAATGATATAAAGAATGATTAAGGAAAGCTATTGAAGTGTATTTTGACGTAAGGAAACAAAAAGTAATTTGAATCTTTAAATTTAGAGAAAATGAAGAGGAAGCTACTAGAAATGCACCCTAACCATAAACCCTCTCGATGTCTATTGAGGGAAGAGGATCTTCTCCAGTTCATTTTGGACTGGAGAATATCCAGTTAATGATCAGGATCTTTAAAAGTTATCTTGCAAGTTATAAATGGGACTCGTCTCAGTTAATAAAAAAAAAAACAAGCCAAAATATTATATATTTTTTAAAAAATATAAAAAATTGCAGGGTGGCAATCTAACAAGTGGCACGGACTAATCTAGTTGGGGCCTGGTGGTTTGGCCACCCTGGACAAATGGGCTGGCCTAGGGGGTGGTCGGCTGTCTCTATCAGCTTTCCCCTTTGGGGTGGTCCTGGGCCACCCCAAGGGCTGTGGTAAACGATATATATATATATATATATATATATATATATATTAATTTGGGTTTAGGGGGTGGCCGGGCCACCCCCAAGTGCCATGGGGGTCGTCCAGCCGCCCCCTATGGCTAAGCCAGCCACCCCCTATTTTTTATTAATTTATTTATTATTTTTTTAATCTGAAATATTAATTTTTTTATTATTTTTTTGTAGTGGGATATGTGTCCTATTTGTGGCGGTATGATTTTTAAGAATAAATTACAGCCATGAATTGAATATTCCCTAATCTATTATGGACTGAAGAGAATCCTATTCCGTCTATTGAGAGGGGTTAGAATAATATTCACGTGTGGTCCAAAGACAAATTAAATTGTTATAACAGAAATAGCAAAAGGGTAATAAGAAAAGGAATAAGAGAGAAGCGAAGAAAAAAGGAGAAACAAAAAAGGTTTAAAGAAAGCTCAAATAATCTTGTCATTTGGTAAAGAATTATGTAGAGTTCTCTCTCTCTAGCCCCCTCCCCTCTCTGCTAGGGTTTCATCTCTAGCCGCCGTCAGAGGGGGAGAACATTTGTTCTCCCCCTCCGGCCCTCTTCCCCTCTCCCTCTTCTGCCTCCCTCCTCCCCTTTCATCACCCTCTTTCGCTTAGCGAACTAGCCTATTTACCTGATGCCCTTAGCTCTTT
>NC_081544.1:209005-231635 GCF_901000735.1 Corylus avellana | reverse complement strand
TTTTTTTTTCTGCTTGTTTAGATACACTTTATGGGTGATGCTCTCGGGGTTTCACTCAAACTTCCCCTCCATTTGAGTGTGCCGCCGATCTCCTCCTTGTGCTCCGCCACCCGTCGTCTTCTGTTGGGCCTTTTCTCGTGCCCCCACCATGATGAGCTTCCAATGCCCCTTCCGTTTTCAATTTCTGGTAAGCGTGCGATCGGCTCTTCTTTCCGGCTGCTGTCATCCTCTTGATGTGCTTTTTATGTTGTTTATTTATCTGTAATTTTGTCTGGCTTTCATTTTTTTGCTCTTTTTTTTCTTGTTTTGTTTTCCTGTAATCATTTTTGTTTTTGCTTGTAATAATGCTCAGTCCTCTCTCTCGATTTGCCTGCCTGATGTCCTTCGGGTTTGTTGCTTTGGTCCAGACCTTTGGGTTGTAGATGTGAACGTTATTCTGGCTTTCGGGTTGAGGATGATGAGCTTTGGCTTGGGGTTCTTTTGCCCTCAGTGTCGAGGAATAAGAGCTACTTATGTATTGGTTTGAATCTGTTTGGTGCAGATTTGCTGTTTAATTTGAAAATTAGTCATAAGTTAGCAGATTTTGTTTGAGTCTGTAATGTAATACGTTATCTTTGACGTTTGTAACCTCATAGCTTCGGTTATGGTTGCTTCAGAGTTTTTGTTTTGTGTTATTTGAGCTTTATGCTCATTTATCAATGAATGAAACTGAAACCGATTCCTTTTAAAGAAAAAAAAAATGAAGGGATTAAAGAGGATATATGATAATTTCAATAGCATATAATTTTTTTTTTTAAAGTAAATATGATAATTTCAAACATAAACTAAACATAGTCAGAGAATTAATATTATTATCTCTCACTATGTACTATGTACCATGTAGGGCATAAACCCCAAATTAAGGAGCTTTTAGTGGTTAGCGATTTCTTCAGAGAGCTCTCTCTCGTTCCTTTGGTTCTCCCCCATACAACATTTCGTTCTGATATCTTCCCATCACTCTTGTTTGGAGAAGAGGGAGGAGCCCCGCATCCACTTTCTTCCTTCCTCACCTTTCTTTTCTCATTTTTTAGCCTTTTTTCTTTTTTCTTTTTCTATTTTTCTTGGTTTTTTTGCAACTTGAAGGCCCGAGATCCAGTTGCAGGCTCAGATGCCGTATCCCCTACATCTTCATTGCGGGGTACCTCTCTTTCTCAATACTGTAGTGGTGCTCCGCTGAAGCAACTCAAATTCAAGTTGTTATAGTTCTCGCGGCTTTAAAGTTTTTAAGTGCTATTGTATTCGGTATTTCAACAAGCAAATCCATCTGTAGTCTGCTGCTTCAAACCCCCATTCAAGGTGGCCTAAATCTTGGCTGAGGTGTCAAGTTTCAAATGAGCCGGACCAAAAATTTGACCCATTCCTAATAATTTTTTAGGTTTAAGAATCGTACTAGTTGGTTTGAAGTGTTTGTTGGGTTGGGTTACCTACTTTTTTTTTTTGGTTTTTTTGTGTGACGTATTTTTCCATGTTCCTCTCCTTTTGTAATTACTTGGAAAAAAAAAAACAGAAAAGAAAAAAGGAGGGTATTCGTGTATATAGTCCAGGTTGTATTCGTGTATTTATGCCAATGAAGACGATGCATATCAAACAAATTTATTGAGAAAGCGAGAAGCAACCGAGGTCCACCACGTAGAAATTGAGTGGACCTTCTCGTTTTCTGTGTAACATCCATTTTCACAAAGAAGATGAGATTTCCTTGGACATAATTAATTCTTCTAACTATTTTGTGTTTTCTAACTTTTCTCCCTTCCCTTTCCATTTCCCTGTTATGTTGTCCCCTTGCACACCAATAAGGCTAGATCATAGATGGACGGTTTTTATGAATCCTGCTCGACATGGATATATTTGGTTGCTGAGAATTGTTTCAGATATTAGACAACAAAAACGTTAGTGGTTCAGAATTTGCGTTTCGTATAATTGACAGGATTCTCTACAGTAATGCTGGAAATGGATCCCACAAAACTATCGCCTTCCTTTCGACTCTTTCCTTATAAATGTGGCTTTTGCCCATTTGGTATTTGTGGGGAGATTGAGTTTGCAATAAGATATTTGAGGAAAAAGAAAATCTCCTGGCCATGGATGGACAATCTATTGATGAACCTCTTCTTTTGAGTCGAGGTGCTGGTTCTGTCAGGAAGACACCTCTCTTTGTGTCATGGGCCAAGTGGAGTCTCAAGTTTGTAATATGGGTCGTTTTCATAGCATGGGTTGCTCTTATTTTCCTGTTCCCTGCTCAATTTGTCAATCAAGTGTTCGAGAAATGGATTCAGGCCACCAGTGGTTCTGTTTTTGGGATTACAGGTTGGTCCCCTTTTATTTGTTTTCAACGCCTGATGTTTAATCGAATCACGCCTGATGAAGGTAATAAAACAAAACACCTGATGCTTAACTCAATTAATTGTATAATTCCCATGTCCCCAACCGCATGCAGGAAGCATATTCATGGTGTTCAGCGCCCCAATTCTTGTTATTGCGTTCCTTTCCGTAGCTTATCTTATCATCTCTGGGGAAGATCAGGAGCTCCATGAGTACGTATCACTGTGAAGTCTAGAGACCTTCTTGTGTTCTAATTTTCTGTGCTGACATCTTTTCCTTGTAGGAAGAAGGCTTCAAAACATCCAAGTTTCCGCTTGTGGACCTTCCCCGTTCTTGTGGATGGGCCATTTGGGGTTGTTTCTGCCACGGAATTTATTGGGATTCTCCTCTTTCTTCTCTTTGTTATCTGGGCTGTGTATGCGTATTCCATGCAGATACTCAGCTCTCTCTCTCAGTACCAGTTTTCTTTAAAACAGAAGAGGTACAATGTTTTTTCATATTCAACTTTTGCCTTTTTCGTTGGCTATATATGTTCGGTTTTCTTTTTGTGAATTTCCAGTAATTACTTGTTCTTACATATTGAAGTGGCTCTTAAACAAGTCTCTTATACTGCTTCCTTGATACTCCTACTTCGATTTATGCATCCTCGCAGACATGGACCTACTTTCCTTTACTTGGCCTGATTAAAGTATATGTGTTTTTTTTTTTTTTTTTCGTTTAATGAAGTGGAATTCCACTTCTTGAACTGAGGGTCACCATTTATTATTGTCTGTCGTTCACTTTTCCTTTTATTTCATTCTACTTTTTTGTATTTTAGTGTCACCATAAAACAAGTTGCATACGAGAAACTTAAGATCTTTACAATTGTCATCTAATCAGTACACTTTCCAAGTTCTTTTTCTTACAGTTTGAAGATTGGTTTCATTTGCTGAGAGTCCTTGTTTATTTGAATTTTCAGTTGTTATATTTTGGAAGTTCTGGGACTTCGCTTTGGTTCGATTGGATTATATTGCTTGGCATTTTTGTTTCTTCCGGTTGCAAGGGGATCGGTTCTTCTCCGCCTTATAGATATCCCTTTTGAGCACGCGACAAGATATCATGTATGGCTTGGACATCTCACAATGCTGCTGTTTACTCTCCATGGACTGTTCTATGTAATTGCATGGGCAATCGAGGGTAACCTCCTACAGGAAGTGAGTGTTAATGCTGTAATTCTTTTTCTTGTGTTTAGTCCCATTTATACTTATACATGTGTATTCTCTTTTGTGGATGTATTTATTTATTTGCTGCAAGAAGCTTACATCTATAATCACTGAAAATTGAATGATCCCCTTGAGTGGCAATATATAATCTTTCCAAAAGAAAAGGAATGCAGAGGGCAATAATTGAACGTTGGGAAGTAGGAATGACAAAATTAGAGAAGTAATTTAATAAAGCAAAGGATTTGAAGACATATAGTTTGGGTCCTGGGAAGTGTTTTGTGTGGTAGTAACAATTATTTCCTCTGTTTCACAATAGATGGAAGTTTAAAAATTATACATATTTTAATGACAATTGCTCTTTTTGAAATGCTCTAAGATGGGCAAAGGAAGGTGGGTTCAAATTTGAAAAAAGTTTGGTTCAAATTTAAGGATAAAATTGGAAGTTAAATGAATATGTTCTTTCATTTTTTAAAAACTTTCATCTAGTTTAGGACAATTCAAAAAGTGTCTATAATGGGACAGAGGGGGTATCACTTTTGTTAATGTGATTTGACCCCCCTTTGAAACTGATCCTTCTACTTTTTCTGTTGTCATTCACATTTCTATGGTTAAATCATTTTATCCATATCCAGTGCAAGGGTGGTAAAATACGGACTAGGTCAAGGGAAATTATTGAAATGGAGAGAGCTATTCTATGACAATCTAAGTTGGCTAAAGATTCACATAACGAATTTGGACCTTTAATGTTACTCTTGTCCGAGTAGGTAGCTAGAGTAGAAGCCTGATGAATGATGGACTATCTGAGTCTGAGGTGGGAGTTGTAACTTGATAATGGCTTCGTTCTTGAGAAGAAGTATCTGCTAGAAGTATGAGATGGTACACCATATTGGTTTTAGGATTGAAACATGGCTACTCAACCAGGAGACTTGTAAGGTCTTTTGACTATGGGGAACTAAAATATGAATATGTGGTGGCTTCGGAGCAGTCTTTCAATTGTATGGGTCATGAGTAGACAGATAACAAATAATTTCTTTTTGCCCCTACTAGTTAAGTGGCTTCTCTTGTATACTTTCTGTTTATATAGGCCGCCTTACGCTTTAATGATATCTCGATTATGTATAAAAAAATGATTATACAGATAAAAATGTCATATACAAAGACACTTAACCACTGGGCTAAAACATCCTCAAAATGAAAATAATGTTATGGTAAGCGGTTAAATAACTATAACAGTTCAACTTCTTGACAACTATATATATCCTTGAAGACTTTATGCAGAATAGAAATAAGATAAAAATGAACTTCGGTAAACCTTAATAGAATGGTAATGTGACAACAATACTCCTGATCCTTAGATGGATCATATTGATAGTCTTGCTTAGACCAATGCTAAGGCTTTCTGATGAGCTTTGCTGAATTGTATTATAGTAGACTTAACTTTGTAAACCTTCTCAATGTCCTAAAGCTCTGCTTTTTCTTCCTTTGTAGAATTTATTTAAAAAGACCTCAATGAAAAAGAGACATAGGGGCATATGATGATGATGAAGATACTTATGTCTTTAATTTCTTCATGCAGATATTGGAGTGGAAAGATATCGGTGTTGCTAATCTTGCAGGAGTTATTAGTCTTTCAGCTGGTCTATTGATGTGGCTGACATCACTTTATCCAGTGAGAAAGCACAAGTTTGAGCTGTTCTTCTACACCCACCAACTATATGTAGTCTTTGTTATCTTTTTAGCTTTGCATGTTGGTGATTTCATTTTCAGTATAGCTGCCGGAGGAATATTTCTTTTTATACTTGATCGCTTTCTGAGATTCTGCCAATCAAGAAGGACTGTTGATATAATTTCAGCCAAGTGTCTTCCTTGTGGAACCGTGGAATTGATCCTTTCAAAACCTGCAAGTAATAGTGGTTCCCCACAAATTTATAATTTTCTTGTTTATCTGCTGTCTCCATATCTATGACACTTTTTCTCTTGACAATGTAGATCTACAGTACAATGCCCTTAGTTTTGTTTTCCTTCAAGCTCGGGAATTATCTTGGCTACAGTGGCATCCTTTCAGTGTTTCATCTAGTCCTCTAGATGGTAAATACCACCTGTCTGTTCTTGTAAAGGTTCTCGGGGAATGGACAGCAAAGCTTAAAGAAAATATCTTGAATAGTTCTGAAGCTGAACTGCAGGAAGAGCTACATCTCCGGCCTCAAACAAAGATAACAGCTTCAGTTGAGGGGCCTTATGGGCATGGACTACCGTATCACTTGATGTATGCTCTCACTACTTTACTGTATATCCAACTTAATTTTTTATGGTTTATTATCTTTTCTAAGTGAACTGACTTCACCATCCTATTCTGTAGGTATGAAAACCTTATTTTAGTAGCAGGTGGCATTGGGATTTCACCATTTCTTGCAATCTTGAGTGACATTCTCCATCGTGTAAGAGAAGGAAAACCTTGTCTACCTCGAAACATCTTGCTTGTTTGGGCTGTGAAAAGATCAAACGAGCTTCCTCTTCTTTCTACAGTTGACATGGAGTCGATTTGTCCCTTTTTCTCTGATAAAATAAATCTTGAGATTCATATTTATGTCACACGGGAATCAGAACCTCCATTGGTTCGTTTACTTATACTATCAGAACCTAGTACTTTCCTTTTGTAAATTATTTCTTTTTTATTTTTTTTAAACATTATCTCATTAATTTGTGGCATTTAATGGTTGTTATCTGCAGGAAGAGGGTAAAATTCACAAGAATATGAACTCTTCTCCCTCCCCTATGCCGAATGGATGCAGTATGTCTGTTTTGGTTGGTACAGGAAATAATATATTTTCTGGACTTTATGTTATCTCATCTACACTGGGGTTTGTTATCTTAATTGGTTTACTGGATATTTTCTACATAAACCCTTTTGGTATATCTTCATGGTGGTACAAGGGTCTTCTTTTTGTAATCTGCATGCTTGCAAGTGTCTTTATATTTGGGGGTCTTGTGGTTGGTATATGGCATCTTTGGGGACGAAATGCAACCAGGGAGGAATGCGAGGATGATAGGATGAGGATGCTGCAGGATAATGAAACTGCAGCTCACAAGGACCAGTCAAGTCAGCAAAATCTTGCGAGTTCAACTAATACTTATTATGGTTCAAGGCCAGACTTCAAAGGCATGTCTTTGTAATGACGTTTAACCTTTTTGTTGTACTACAATAGAAGCTTTCTCAATCCCCTTTCCTTTGTCTTACTGCAGAAATTTTTGGGTACGTATCCGAGAAATGGGGCCGTGTTGATGCTGGTGTCATTGTGTGCGGTCCTCCACCTCTTCAGTCGAGTGTCGCTACAGAAATCAGGTCACTGAATGTTAGGAGACAACGCCGCCATCCAATCTTCCATTTCAACAGCCATAGTTTCGATCTGTAACATTCGTAATAAGTTGTATTAGCATATTTTAATTCTATTTCCTTAATAGGCTGTTCCCACCTTCGTTATCTTCCCCTTAATGTAGTCAGTTGGCTTAGAAGCCAAATATGCCCTATTGAAATGTATATTTGTAAGTACGCACACTTCTGTACAAATGTTTTTATGCATATGAGGTTTTCTTTAGAGGTGTATATAAAGAACAAAAGATGGCATATTAGAGCCTATGAGCCTATATATATATAGCCAAATATGCCCTGTGTATCTCACATACTTGCCAGTGTTCCCTGGTTGTTTCTACTGTTTACTGGTCTTTTTGTTGCTTTTCTGTTGTGCGTTGTGTTGTTTTTGTGTTTTGTGGGTTGTGTTGTTTTTGTGTTTTGTGGGTTATTGTCTCCCTACTTTATATTGGTTTGAACCTTTAGTGAAGACTTTTGTAACTGATTTGGTGTTGGTACCTTTCTTCAACGGTTCTAAATTCGGACTCTAACAGTGTTTCTACTGTTTCAGTCTTCTTCTAGTAGTTGTCGTTGTTTACCAGTGGGGGTTTAGATAAATTTGCCTTAATCTGTGCTCTTTTTGCTTCTGTAACGGTTTTGTGTGGCCACTTGAGAGATTTGGGTAACTTGTTTGACCCATTTCCTACACATTGTAATTATTTTCGCATTGTTTTAGTTTGTTTTGGGTATATTGTTGAAAAGCTGACCCCTTTTTTTGTTTTTATGATTATCCACTTCTTCTTTTCGGATCAGGAGTGGAAATAATAATTCACTGTAACCATTTTGTTATTCAATTGAAAAAAAAAAAAAAAAAAACGAGAGAAAACCATCTCAATGTCCTAAACCTTTTTTTTTTTTTTAATTACCTTTGTAGAATTTATTTAAAAAGACCTCAATGAAAAGAGGCATAGGGTCATATGTAATGATGAACCTCCTATTGTCTTTAATTTTTTTTTCATGCAGATATTGAAATGGAAAGATACTGTTGCTAATCTTGTAGGAGTTATTAGTCTTTTAGCTGGTCTATTGAAGTTTGAGTTGTTCTTCTACGCCCACCAACTATATGTCGTCTTTGTTATCTTTTTGGCTTTGCATGTTGTGAATTCTTTTTCAGTATAGGTGCCGGAGGAATATTTCTTTCTATATATACTTGATCGCTGTCTGAGATTTTGCCAATCACGAAGGACTGTACGTACGTTGATATAATTTCAGCCAAGTGTCTTCCTTGTTGAAATGTGGAATTGATCATCATTTCAAAACCTGCGAGTAATAGTGATTCCTCACAAATTTATAATTTCCTTGTTTATCTGCTAGCTATCTCTATATCTGTGACACTTTTTTCTCTTGAAAATGTAGATCTACGGTACAATGCCCTTAGTTTTGTTTTCCTTCGAGCTGGGGAATTATCTTGGCTACTAGGGGTGTTAAGTGAGCAAGCCACTCGTGAGCGAGTTTAGGATCGGCTCGTATAAACTTGGCTGATGTTCGACTCGATTATTAAATGAAACGCTTTGTGAACTCAAATTTTGGTTCGAATATTAAACGAAACAAGTTCGGCTCGACTCGATTAGGCTCATGAGCAAGCTCGTATAAGCTCGTGTGTGTGTCTATATATATATAAACTAAGTAACAAATAATTAATTATAAATCTCATAATTATTAAAATTTGAAAATTGCATTTATATTTAAGCGTTAGAAAATGAAAAATTCTAAGGGAGAGAGAGAGAGCAATCATTAAAAAAACTCAGATTCAATTAAAGCAGACCCAAACAAAAGGAAGAAGAATCAAGCAAAAACTCTTGAGGGAGATTGCGAAAGACAGAAACTATTGAAGAATCAAACAGACCCAAACACTATCACTACCTATTTGGTGAGCGAGAGTGGGAAATGAGAGTTCATGTGGAAGATGCGCTATGATGAGTGAGGGAGATTGAGAGAAAGACGTTGAAAAAATATTTTTTTGTAGGGGGTGTTGTCCCAATGCAGTCTGAATACAACCTATTAACTTACCCCGCATTGCTAAGAAAACATCAATTTCCAAGTTTGCTTATCTATAAAATGATGCATATCCCCTTTCTTTGAAACCAAGTGCCTTGTAGTATTGACTCAGGCTCCATACTCGACTAGCCATGCTAAGCAAATGCTTATATGTAAGCTGACTTCTTAAGCTGTTTAAGAGTATTTGAAGTTTAATTTTTTTTTTTTTTTTTTTTTAAAAAAAAAATTTAAATGTAAGAGCCAGGCTCGACTTATTATGAGCTCAAGCTTGATTTTTTTGGCTCGCCCTTGAGCTCAGCTCGAGTAAAATTTAAACGAGCCAAGCCTGAACAAGGGAAACTCGCTCAAGTTCAGCTCGTTTACACCCCTATTGGCTATAGTGGCAACCTTTCAGCGTTTCATCTAGTACTCTAGATGGTAAATAACATCTCTCCCGCCAAAATACTCAAGGTGAATAGAATCAAAGAAAAATAGAGACTATGCCATATGGAAGAAGAACAGGGTAGGAGAAAAGAAGAAGCAAGTAGATGAAGAAGAGAGGAATAGAAGTTCTTCATTAGCAAATAATCTCTTGAGGTTACAAGTAAAGGAAAGAAAGCTTATATACAAACTTCTAATCAAGCAACTGAAACTGTATATTAGCTTAACAACTTGAACTAATAATCAACTTTGAACTAACTAAACTAACTGACTTACAAACTGAAAAAGTTAGTTTATTTAGTTTATACACGTGCTAATACTCCCCCTCAAGATGGATGTGGAGGATGATAAATATCCTTTACAAACATCTTGGACAATAATTTGTAAAAATCCTTGAAACCAAGGCTTTTAGTGAAGATATCTGCTAGTTGATTTTGGGAAGTAACATGAAGAGTTCGAATGAGTCCAAGTTGTATATTCTCACGAACTAGATGGCAGTCAATTTCAATATGCTTGGTCTTTTCATGATAGACCGAACTTGCAGCAATATGGACGGTGGATTGATTGTCACAAAACAAAAGAGCAGCCTGTGTATGAGGTATTCTGAAATCCTTAAGAAGAGAAGTCAGCCACATCAATTCACAGCATGTGGAAGCTAAAGCTCGATATTCTGCCTCAACAGATGATCTTGATACTGTCTGCTGCTTCTTTGATTTCCAAGACACAAGTGAATCACCAATAAACACACAAAAACCAGTTATAGGTCTTCGGGTATCTAAACAACTTGCTCAATCTGAGTTTGAAAAAGCCTTAAGGTGAAAATTTGACTTGACAGAGAAAATAAGGGCTTGAGTAGGAGAATTTTTCAAGTATCTCAGGACTTGATGAGCAGCTTCCAGATGAGGTTGTTGTGGTTTGTCCATAAACTGACTCAATATGTGAACTGAGAAAGCTAAGTTAGGCCTTGTAATTGTCAAATAAAGCAGCCTGCCAACCAACCGTCTGTAGCTTGTGGAATCTGAAAGGAGATCACCTTCATCCTTTGAGAGTTTTAGATTTTGTTCCATAGGAAATTTAATAGGTTTAGAAGCCAATAAACCTGAATCCTCTAGGATTAAGAGGGCATACTTTCTTTGGCAAACAGAAAGTGAGGCTCCTGTAGACCTAGCAATCTCAAGACCAAGAAAGTACTTCAAAGACCCTAAATCTTTCAACTTAAATATGTCATTCAAAAGGGTAATGAAAGAGGACACTGCCTTGGATCATTGCTAGCAATAGTTACATCATCAACATAAACCAACAAAGCAATAAAAGAAAATCCTTTGAGTCGAGTGAAGAAGAAGTAATCTGCCTTGGACTGAATAAAGCCAAGCTCAACCAATGCAGTTGAAAATTTTGAAAATCATTTCTTAGAGGCTTGCTTCAATCCATACAAAGATTTAGTTAACCTACAAATCTTTGTCGCCCCCCTTAGTGCCAAAACCAGGAGACATAGACATGTACACTTCTTCATCTAAATCCCCATGTAAGAATGCCTTGTTCACATCTAATTGATGCAAAACTCAATTCTTTCCAGCTGCAAGTGCTAAGAAACATCTAACAGTAGTCATCTTAGCAATAGGTGAAAAAGTCTCATGAAAATCCAACCCTTCACATTGAGTGTATCCTTTAGCTACCAACCTAGTCTTGTACCTTTCAATGCTTCCATCAAATTTGTACTTCACCTTATATACCCATTTGCAGCCAATGGGATGTTTATCAGAAGGCAAATCAGTTACTACCCAAGTTTTATTTTCCTCCAAAGCTTTAATCTCAGCTTTCATAGCCTTACACCAAATTGGATTTTTAACAGCTTGATGATAAAACTTAGGCTCAGGTTGAGATGAAATGGAAAGACAAAAATGCTTATGAGAAGAAGACAGGTTATCATAGGAAATGAAAGAGGACAATGCATAAGGTTTACCTGAGTTACCAACATTTGCAGCCAATTGAGGTGAACAAGCAAAGACCAATTTACAATGATAATCTTGCAAGTAACTAGGTTTATGTTTGATCCTATCTGACCTTCTAAGAATAGGAGAAGATGCTGAATTAGGAACTTGGAAATTGGTATCTGCAGAAAGAGAAAATGAGTCTTCTGCAGAATCAGAATGTGAAATTGTTTCTGGAGAAGGAGAAGATGGAATTTTTGCTGATTTAGATTGAGAAGGTGAAATGGTTTCTGCAGAGGGAAGAAAAGGAATTTCTACAGAATTGTGGTTTTGTGAGTGAACAATAGGATGTTGTTGGATGTTTGTTGGCATAGAATCAGAAAACTTTGTGTAAGGAGGCATTGGAAAAGGAATGGATGAGGAAACACTATCATGCATATGCATTGAAGATGAAGAATGATCTACAAAAGAAGCATAAGGAAATATAGTTTCATGAAATATGGCATTTCAAGAAATAAGAACAGATTGAGTATGAAGATTATAAAATTTATGTCCTTTCATGCCATATGGATAACCTATGAAAATGCAAGGTATAGCTCTTGGATCAAACTTTGTTCTATTTCTAGACAAAGTTGAAACATAAGCTAAACATCCAAACACTTTGAGGTGTGAATAAGATGGTATAGCAGAAAATAAGAGTTAATGTGAAGATTTATTGGATAGAAGAGGCGTTGGAATCCTATTGATTATATGAGCTGCAGTTAAAACACAATCTACCAAAAAAGGTAAAGGAAGATTGGATTGAAATCTTAAAGATCTAGCTACATTCAAAAGATGTTGATGTTTTCTTTCAACTACATAATTTTGTTGTGGAGTTTCTACACAACTTAGTTGATGAATAATGCCTTGGGCAAAAATAAATCTCTCATGTGAAATTTAGTGCCATTATCTATTCTAATACATTTGATTTTAGTTTGGAACTGAGTTTGAACCATATTAGAAAAAGATTGGATTATTGAAGAAGTTTGTGACTTATGTTGTATCAAATGGACCCAAGTGAACCGTGTGTAATCATCTACAATAGTGAGAAAAAATATGGATCCATTGATAGAATTGGTGGCCATAGGACCTCATACATCACAATGAAGTAAATCAAAAGCAGAATTTGAAATTGAACTACTAACATGAAATGGTAATTTGTGTTGTTTAGCAAATGGGCAAATTGGACAAACAAAATCTTGTTTACAAGAAATAGAAGGAACAATGGATTGTATCAACATTATTCTAGACTAAGAAGGATGCCCCAATCTGTAATGCCACAGATCACATGAGGGGTCCTTTATTGAATTAAAAGACAGATGTTTGAAAAAAGAAGGAATACAAGGAACTAAAACAGATGCATTGACTGAAACCTTGTTTGGTTGCTTCAGATAGAATAAACCAGCCACTTCTTCACCCACCCCAATCGTTCTCCAATTGTGTAAACTCTATATAAAACAATATCCAACAAGAAATATAAGGCAATGATGTAAGGATTTGATGAGTTTACTAGATGAAATCAAATTGAAAGTGAAAGAAGGAATACACAAAACTCCAGTTATTGTAAGAGTTTCTGATATGGTAACAGTCCCAATGTGTGTGACGGAAAACTATTGAACCATTAGGCAGTTTAACATGAGTGGATATAGCAGCAGTGATGGTTGTAAACATATATGAACAACTGATCATTTGATCAGTTGCTCCAATATCTATAATCCAAGAATGGCTTTTCTGATTTGAATGAGAGGCTATATTGACATAAGCAGAAAAAACAGAATGTTTAGGATTGAGTATACATGAATTACCAACAACAGAGTTGGCAAATGATTGAGGGTATTAGTGCTGATTTAGTAAATTCATCAGTTGTTGACATTGAGCAGAAATCATGGACAACTAAGGATTGCTCAACGGAGGACTGTTCAACTGAGGAGAATCATTTAACTGAAAGGAATTGCTCAACTGAGGAGCATGGGAATGAGGACCACTAAGGTCAGTTCCTTGCATCTGCACTTGATTTGCTGAATGTGACACTGGTCTGTTTCGAGTGAACTTAAAACCAGGTGGATATCCATGAACTTTGTAGCATTTTTCAACAGTATGACCTACTACTCCACAATGAGAACACATGGGACGGTCTTTCTTATAGTTTTGCTTAAAAAACCTAGGCCTTGGTGAAGTTTTGGTGATGTATGCAACAGGTTCATGATGAATTGAAGAAGAAGGTTTGGATAAGAATGATTTAGTCATTAGGGTAGAAGAAGTATCATGACTAATAAGACTCACACAGATTTCCCTCTGTTTTTCTTCTTGAGTGATAAGAGAAAAAAAAACCTTATTAATTGAAGGAAGAGGAGATGTTAATAGAATCTGAGCTCTAACAGCAAAAAAATAGTCATTTAAACCCATCAAAAACTGTAAGACACGTTCTTGACTAAAGAGGTCAAGAATGGATTGCATACGACCACAATGACAACAATTGTATATAGAGATGGGCCTGTAATTATTTTATTCTTTCCAAAGAGTTTTGATGCGAGAATAGTACTGACTTACAATGGAATTCCCTTAAACAACCACTGAAATATCTTTTTGCAACTGAAAAACTAGAGGATCATTCCTTTGAGAATATCTATCTTTGAGGTCCAGCCACATATCTTCAGAAGAAGTGATGTAAATCACAGTAGGATAGATTTCTTTGGAAATGGAGTTTAAAATCCATGAAACTACAAGATCATTACAATGAACCCATGCATTGTAATAACTCTCAAAGATGGATGGTTTTGGCAGTGAACCATCAATGAAGCACAACTTGCTCTTTGCACTGAAAGCAACAAGCATAGCACGGCTCCAAGTGCTATAATTTTCTCCTGTTAGTGACTGAGGAATCAGCAAAAGTCTAGGATTATCACCACTTTGAAGAAAGAGGGGACTGGATGGATCAATAGTACGAGTGGTTTCAAAAGGAATAAAGAAGGAATTGTTAGAAAGATTATGGTTGTGTGGTTGATTTTCTACCATTGAAGCAGAAAAAATAGGGAAATGTTTGGTGAAAAATCAGGCGGAATGTTTGGATGAGCGGAAGAGGGTGAATGATCTGCCATTGAAGATGAACCAGAATATGCAGAGAAATCACAATTTGTGATTATGGCTCTGATACCATGTCAAAATACTCAAGGTGAACAGAATCAAAAGAAAACAGAGACTATGCTATATGGAAGAAGAGCAAAGTAGGAGAAAAGAAGAAGCAAGTAGATGAAGAAGAGAAGAAGAGAAGTTCTTCGTTAGCAAATAATCTCGTGAGGTTACAAGTAAAGGAAAGAAAGCTTATATACAAGCTTCTAATCAAGCAACTGAAACTGTATATCAGCTTAACAACTTGAACTAATAATCAACTTTGAACTAACTAAACTAACATACTTACAAACTGAAAAAAGTTAGTTTATTTAGTTTGTACACGTGCTAATATCTCCATTCCCATAAATTAAGGGTCTCAGGGAATGGACAACAAAGCTTAAAGAAAATATCTTGAGTAGTAGTTCTGAAACAAAGATAACAGCTTCAGTTGAGGGGCCTTACGGGCATGGATTACCGTATCACTTGATGTATGCTCTCACTACTTTACTGGATATCCAACTTAATTTTTTATGGTTAATTTATTGTCTTTTCTAAGTGAGCTGACTTCTGTAGGTCTGAAAACCTTATTTTAGTAACAGGTGGCATTATATTGGGATTTCACCATTTCTTGCTATCTTGAGTGATATTCTACATTGTGCAAGAGAAGGAAAACCTTGTCTACCTCGTAACATCTTGCTTGTTAGGGCTGTACGTGAAAAGATCAAACCAGCTTCCTCTTCTTAATTTCTACAGTTAACCACCATTGATCTATTGGCACAATGCCTCTTTGTGTTCAGCTTTTGTATCAATATATTGAAAAAATTAAAAAAAAAAACTACATAAACACACCTGCAACACAGACACCTTACAGCTTTTCTAAACCATTTGGTTAGGGGTGTACAAGCAGGGTCGTTTATTAACCGCTAGTCGCTAAATAATCTCTAACAGCCCACAGCTAGCTCATGACCGTCAGAAATCCTTTGCTGCCATTTGTCTATTGAGTTCGCGTCTTGATATTGGCTGTCTTCAATATCTGATGGAGGGCCACAAATTGAGAATACTCGCTTCAATAAATCCATCCTTCATAGACCTGACATATATAGATGAATGCAGGCTTAAAGAAATTCTGGAGAATCGGGAGGAAACTCGAGTACCCCCAGTCCAAACTGTTAGAAGAGAAAAGATAGAACAGTTTTTGGACGGTTATATAGAGCATTATTTAATTTTTTATTTTATTTTAAATACTCAGTTTTTAGAGCATTCCCATAGCCTCACTATTTTAGCAATTAACTTTCACTATTTTATTTAAATATTATTTTTTTAAAAAATTTGTTTATTCTTTTTCTAACTTTTAAAGGAGAATAAAGAAATTATTTTTTATTAAATTAGCGAGTGAACAATACTCATTATACTCACCTTTTTTTTTTCCCATCAAATTGAAGGGGCATATCAAAATGAGAGTTTTTAAGTATTTTCACCAAATTATCTCACAAAAATAACCAAAACATAGTTTTGGTGTGGCTTCTAATAGTGCTCTTGGATCCGGGGTGAGCATCTCTCTCTTGGGATTGATGTTCCTACAAAATAGAGAAAAAAGTCATAGTAGATCGATGACCATTCAAAGGACGGAGACACTCCGCTGGTTAAGTTAGCATGAGAGAGCGCCCCTTTTGTATGATGACCCTTGTCACGTGGCAGGTTGAAAGCCATCTGATTATTTAATGTAGTTGGCTGTTTTCATGGGAATGTGACTCTCTCCGTTTTAAAGGAATGGAGAGGAATCACTTAGTACAATATAAGAGGGAAAAAATTTTGCCGCAAAATGGTCCTTTTAATTTTTTAAAGACAATTTTGCCCTCTTATTGTGCTTAACCGGTTCCTCTTGAAATGGAGAGAATCCTCTTAAGGTTTTCGTTCGGGTTTATGTTAAATGGTTTTTATTTCTGGGCCGTATGCTGAGGGGGGCAGATACTTGGGTTACTAGGTCCAGTGCGATAGCCATATCCCAAAAATTTTTGACCTTTTTGTTTATAAGCTCTCTCTCAATACCCTTTTCTTCGTCTTACCTCATAAACTCGTGGGTACGTATCCTAAAATAATTTTGCCGCTTTTGGATGCCAAGAAAATTCGTTGGGAGCACCGGGAGTCATAAAAACAAAGCAGAAGAAGCCTTTGACCCTTTGTTTACCAGCTACTTTTCAACTTCCGCCGTACGCCCCCACTGCCTCATTTTGATTCCTCGTAATCTGTGGCTACAACAGTGCGCAAAGAAAATCCGATGGCTCTCTAGATAACCCAGTGTAGATGAGGAGGAATTAGGTGAGGAGTTACAAGAGTGCGCAAAGAAAATCAGATAGCTCTCTAGATAGTCCAGTGTTGTATTATATTATATATGGAGGAATGATACTTGGAGATGAGGAGGAATTAGGTGAGGAGTTTGAAATACAGGTGAAGTGAATCGATAAGAAAATGAGGGGGAATGGCCGTATGTCCAACAATAAGATTTTATTCTCACTCCCAGTCCCGGAACAACCTCGGGTTCTTGCTGATTCCTGGTCTCCATGGCCGTGGACGAGTTATACTCTGCTCAACAACCTCTTCTTCTTTCCAATGGAGCTCATGATAACAAGAAGAATGTCAAGATACGGGGCTTCTTCGTCTCATTGGCTAAATGGGCTCTCAAATTTACTATGTGGGTTGTATTCGTTGCCTGGGTTGCTCTCTTTTTTCTGGTTCCTACAGACTTCGGGAGCGCCCTATATGATGACTGGGTTGATGCTACCAGTGGAACGCTGTTTGGGGAGACAGGTGCTTCTTTAGCATTTTAAATTCAAACTCATCATCGCATTAATGCTTAATGGTCTCAAAAGTTTGACACTCTGAATTTTCAGGGAGCGTCTTGCTGTTATACAGCGGCCCCATTGCAATTATTGTTTTCCTTGCTGTCCCATATCTTCTTATCTCTGGGGAAGAGCAACATGAAGAACTGCTGCAAGAGTATGTGATTTTTATGCACTTACGTGTTCTCATTCTGTTTTGTTACTTATATACCAGATTACGATGATAACTGCAACGTAAATGTATTGCCCATGATATATTTGTTACTTATCCGCAGGAAGAGGCCTCCAAGATTCCGATTGTGGACTTTTCCCGTTCTGGTGGATGGACCATTTGGGGTTGTTTCCGCTGCCGAGTTGATTGGGATAATCCTCTTTGTTGTGTTTGTTCTCTGGGCTGTTTATTCCTATACTGTAGTGAACTTTGAAATTTTACCTAGCTATGGTGATTTGACCCTCAAAGAAAAGAGGTATGCCATTTTGTTGGTTTTGGTTTTGTTTATTTGTATAGGTTTATAATAGATAATCACATGCTTTAATGGTCCTTGGACGATGTTTCCCGTGCTCGATATTTGAAACTTTTGGAATGAATGAGAATACGGATGGTCCATAATTCATCAGCTGTATTTCCATTCTAATATGATTTTTTCCACTTTTCAGGGTCTTTATGTTGCAAATGTCAGCATATTCCTTTGGCTTGATTTCTTTATCTTGCTTGGCCTTTCTCTTTCTCCCCATCACCAGGGGATCAATTCTTCTCCGCCTTATTGATATACCTTTTGAGCATGCCACCAGATATCATATATGGTTGGGAAATCTCACAATGTTCCTCCTTACTCTTCATGGACTTTGCTATATGATTGTATGGGCAATAAGGGGCATCATACCATCTGAAGTGAGCGTTCAAATTCTTTCTTGCGTTTACACATACAAAATGTGTACATATGAATGTTTTTATTTGTATATTTCTCAAATTAATCTATTTATAAACCCTGTAATTGCAAAACATTGTTTAGACAACTTTATGACGCATTTGATGAAAGCTAAATAAAATATACTTGGTTATAAGGAAGAACAAAAATTATGACTGATATTCCTCCCACCACATTATCTCCATGAAAATTCACTCACATGCTTTTTCCTACTTTTCTTAGACCTTTTTAGTCCTTAAGTACTTATTATGGATATTTTAGTATCAACTACATGACACCGATGTCACCAAAACTTTGATGTTATGTTTTGGAAAAAGACCATCGTTATGAAAATGTACACATGGCAAAAAGGTTTCAACAATCCATTGAGATATGTATGCTACTTCTTTGTTTTCCAAGAAAATTGGATCATTATAAAGGGGTGGGATGGCGATTTGCAATTCTTTCTACTTCTAGGGGTATAATGATTTTTTTAATGAATTTCTAAGGGTATAAATGATCTACAAAAGAATGTAAGAATATTATTTGCATATCTGTTGTTGTAGAAGTGCAGATTAGTTTCTTATTATTTAATGAGCTTCCTGTGTTGGTCCCAAATCTTTCTGACCTGCCATTAGCTTTGCTAGGGTAGAACTGCCTGGGTAAGGGTTAGTGGCAATAATAAGTCCTGCTTGTAGAAATATGAATAACCCCTCGATGAAAAAATGAAATCAACTAGCAACTACATCGGTGCCTTGATTTGGGGGGCATTGGCCATGGGAAAATGTTTACAGTAACCAGAGTGATCGTAGAAAAATAAAATAAAATGCCATTAATGGTCGGCTGGATTGTTTTGGCATGTTTATGCATGTTCTACAGGTTCGATTTTAGTTTTTTTTTCTTTATAAATTTAGTGCTTCTTTTCACACTCATTGACAAATATTCAATGTGGTTGATTGGATTGTTTTAGCTTGTCATAGATCATACTGTAGGGAGAGAAGACTGAACACAATCATCCCTCTCTCTCCAATGGTGATTTGATCATTGAACACCACAAAAAGAAAAGACGAACTGACATTGAAGTTTCTTCAACAAAATGCTTTTGTTTCTTGTTGTCCTCTTCTTTTATTAAATATGCAATCTACCTACATTGTAAGAATTCAATGGAAGAGAACAAAAGTATTTTCTCCTAACTTTATTTTCTTTCTCCATGAAGATTATCGAGTGGAAAAGTGATGGTGGTGCGAACTTTGCTGGGGTTATCTGCTATGTATTTGGTCTGTTGATCTGGGTGACTACACTACCTCCTGTGAGAAAGCGATATTTTGAGCTTTTCTTCTACACACATCAGCTCTACATACTTTTTGTCATCTTCTTGGCCTTGCATATTGGTGATACCAATTTTAGCAAAGCTGCTGGAGGAATATTTCTATTCATGCTTGATCGCTTTCTGAGGTTCTGCCAGTCACGGAAGACAGTCAATGTAATTTCAACAACCAGCTTTCCGTGTGGAACCGTGAAATTGGTTCTTTCCAAACCTGGAAGTAAGATTGGTTCCAAAATCTATCATTTTTTTGTGTTTCTTTTTCAGCCAAAAACTATAGAGCTTCCTCTTTCACCATGTAGACGTGCCATACAATGCCCTCAGTTTCATCTTCCTCCGAGTGCGGGAATTATCTTGGCTGCAATGGCATCCTTTCAGTGTTTCATCAAGTCCTTTGGATGGCAAAAATCATCTTTCGGTCCTTATAAAGACTGTCGGGGACTGGACAACAAAGCTAAGTGGACAAGTCTCAGATATCGCTGACGAATCTCAACTAGAGCTACCTGTCCAACCTCGTTCTCAGATTATGGCTTCTGTAGAGGGGCCTTATGGGCATGAATCACCATACCACTTGATGTATGTACTCTTTTCTTTATACACATATGTATGTGCGACAATGATGGATAGTTAAGTCTCTGTTTAAATAGATAATCTTTTCACATGGAAAAAAAAGAAAGGAAAAAGTGTTTTATTTTCTTTCTTTTGGGTAAAATTTTCATCCCACAACCATGGGAAAATGCATAGAATAGTGACATAACATTTAAGGCTTAGTTTTCTGTAACAGCAGTAGACTTTCCTAAATTATAAATGCACCGCAAGTTGGAATTTTACATTAAATAAAGTTCTCTCTTGGGAAGTTGTGATTGATGGTCATGTTCTGTTTGTGTGGTTTTGGTTGGCACATTCTGCGTCTCCCAGAGTACACCCCGCCTATGGACTGGGGATTTTGCTAAGTTATCAAATGTTTGTTCTTTCATATGTACCATCTGTTTTTCAACAGACTAACTTGACATTTTTATCCTCTTAGGTATGAAAAGCTTATATTGGTTGCAGGAGGCAGTGGGATCTCCCCATTCTTAGCTATATTGAGTGATATTATCCATCTTTCTAAGGAGAAAAAACCTTGTCTACCAAGACATGTTTTACTTGTTTGGGCCGTAAAAGGATCAAATGAGCTTTCTATTTTTTCTGCAATTGGCATGGAGTCAATCTGTCCATTTTCCACTGATGAATTGAATATTGAAATTCAAACTTATGTGACGCAAGAATCAGAGCCTTCATTGGTACGTTTAGTTGTCTTCTGTTTCTTAGATGATCTATACTTTATTGTTCTCACATTTAATATTACCTCTTCATTGCATTTGACTGTTGCTAACCACAGGAGGAGGGTAATCTTCACGAGCCTGCAAGCCCTTCACTTCTCTCAATCGCCAAGGGAGGGAGCATGTCAGTTTTGGTTGGTACTGGAAATAAGATATGGGTTGGAAGTTATGTTATCCTATCTACAATTGGCTTTGTTATCTCTTTGGGTTTGTTAGACATCTGTTACATAAATCCTTTCAGTATATCATATTGGTGGTACAAAGGCCTTCTGTTTGTAGCATGCATGGTTATAAGTACTTTCATCTTTGGGGGCCTTGTGGTTGGTTTATGGTGTCTTTGGGAAAAAAGGACCATAGCCAGGGAAGAAGTTCAGGAAGATGGGGAAAAGATTGACATGATGCAGCATAATGCAGCGACAGACAAGAACTTATGCCAGGAAACGCTTGCTAATTCATATTCTGTTCGGTATGGTTGCAGACCAGACTTCAGAGGTACGTCTCCATTTATCTATGACAAAATGTACCCAATACTTGAATAAGAAATAGGTTTCACTTGATATATAAATTATATATATATATATTTTAATATGCTTCTTCAAGAATCCATGTTAGAATGAGGGCGCCAGCCTACCAAATAAAAATAAATAACATTACATATTTTTTTTTTTTTACTTTTTTTTTTTTTGTCTAACTGCCAATGGGCTTGAAAAATTAAAAAAAAAAAAAAAAAATCTAGATTCTCATGTTTGGAAGAGCAGTTTCTCTCCAAATTTTAGCTCAAAGGTAAATGCATATAAAAGGTTTAGGGTTTAGTACAAAACAAGTAAGAGTGGTTTTGGATGAATGAAGCTGCATTAATTTGTGATGCTCTCACGGGGTAAATGAGAATCCAACCATTAAACGGCAATGGTACATCTGTCTCTAAAATAATAGGGGTTAATGAGAAGAAAATTAGATAGGAAGAAGAATAGGGGAATTTAATTCATTAACTAAGGTGTTTAGTTGTTTAAACTTTTCCTTTGATACTATTTATATAGATTTTAGATATCATTGCTACACAGGGCAATGCCCTCTAATGCTTCGTACTAGCTTGGAGTATACATATATGTTTTTCATGCTTATATTGTGAATATCATGAAACTGACATTTTCCTCGGTGCTTTGATGTATAAAAAATTGTAAACTGTTGCAAAATCTTCTATATAAAGCTAATAAAAATCTTCTATATCATTAAACATTTGATATGTTACGGCTCTAAAATCTGCCTCAGTGAAAACCTTCCTTTTATAAAAAAATAAAAAATAAAAAGTTCTTGTTCCCTCTCATTATTGAAAATCATCTTCAGTTGATCATTTTGGTCCTCACACAATACTGGATTTCCAAGATATATGAGCTGCCTTTTGTCTCAACGTATTCGTCGGCCACTAATCAATCGAAAAAGTAACTTACACTCTTACATGTCATATGAACCATGGCTTTAGAATTAACTTAAGTAGTGGAGTTTGCCACCACATGCTGTTCTATCTAAAGTTACAAAAGTTTCACTCAAAGAGGCACAGTAGAACTAGTGGAGTCTTGCCAGAAAACTAGGGAAAAAATTAAAATAAAAGTGGACTTCTTATTGGAATGAGTATCCTGTGAGCTATGTTTGGGAAGAGCCAGGCTCGGCAGTGTAGCTGGAACGGCACTGTTCCAGCTACAGTGCCAACTGACACGTGGCGTCAGAAATTGATTTTTTTTTTTTTTTTAAATCAAAATTAAAAAAAAAAAAG
>NC_081544.1:193414-208905 GCF_901000735.1 Corylus avellana | reverse complement strand
TTTTTTTTTTCCTTTAATATTTTGATTTAAAAAAAAAAAATTAAGATAAAAAATTAATTTCTTCTGCCACGTGTCAGTTGGCACTGTAGTTGGAACAGTGCCGTTCCAGCTATAGTGCCGGGCCTGGCTCTTCCCAAACATAGCTATGATAACCTAGAAATTCTTGATCGCTCAATGGATTTAAAATAAGTCTATGGTATTGCTGTCTTAATGTATAAAGAATCTGCTTTTACATCAAAACCTGATATTCGGGCTTGAAATTTGGTATATGTGATCTGTTTTACCGGACAATACGTGTTTTCTTGACTCCATATTTATATTTGTTTCTTGCAGAAATTTTTGGTTCAGTATCAGATGGTTGGGGCCATGTTGATGTGGGTGTCATTGTGTGCGGTCCCCCAACTCTTCAGTCAAGTGTTGCTAAAGAGTGTAGGTTGCAGAATCTGAAAAGAAGAAAGAATGGCCCGATCTTCCATTTCAACAGCCATAGTTTTAATTTGTAGGGTCATCATCTCTTGGCATGTTCGTAGGCCTAGTAATTTTTGAACTTTTATGACTCAATGGTTTGTCTCTGCTGACAACCATAATTTCCTGTTCTCTTTCACACTTACCATATGCGGGGCAGTTGGCTACTGCCAGGTTTTGCATGCTTGATGTTAAATGATATGCTAAAATTTTCAATGTAAAAATCAATTCATATATTCATTTTACTTGCTCCTGATTTATTATCATGTATAAGTCACACATTGGTCATTCTTTTGCTTAGGAAATGATAAGCCCTAATTACTTAATTGGTAGATAGATGGGTTTATGGTAGCTGGTTTATGATATGCTTGGGATATCATAATGGATTTAATTTAATGAACAGATTTATTGTTATGTTTAACAAAGCTATATGACAAAATGTGTTTATCGGAAGAGCTTTAATATGTTTCCTTTTCTCACTTGATAATTATCCTAAAAAAGGCCCAAAAATAAAAGAACATAGTTGAAGAGGGACAAGTAGGAGGAGACAGTTTTCTCCAAAGAGGACCAATAAGGCGCAATACACTTTTTATTAGGGAAAATTACAGTTTACCCCCTTAAAGTTGACAGCGTTTTTCAATTCGAACATTAAAGTTTTAATTTTTGCAATCTACCCTCACAAAATTTCAATTTTTTTTTCAATTTGACCAATATTATCCCCAAATTTCCATATTGCCCCTGATTTTTTATTTTTTATGAAAAGAAAAATTTGGGGGTGCAAAAATGGCTAGATGGGCAAAGAAGTGGCTATGGCCACCATGAATTTTTTTTTTTTTTTAATAAAAAATAAAAATTAGGGGCAATATGGGAAGTTTTGGATACAATTGGTGAAATTGCAAAAATTTTGAACTTTGGGGGGTACAGTGAACTGCAAGAATTGAAACTTTGATGTTCGAATTGAAAAATGTTGTCAATTTTAAGGGGGTAAACTGTAATTTTCCCCTTTTTATTAAGTCCCGCTTCCAAATAACTCCCCTAGCCTAAGATAAACTGTCAACTACAAAAACTTACAATTGTTATCTAGTATTTTTAATAAATAAATAAATCAGATGTAACATTTGAAAGAAGCAACTGCCCAAAAGAATCAAAGCAAATTTTGTCAAGGCATATTCATGGTCTGAATTATTCAATCTTTATTTTATAGTATATATAGGCATTATTTATCAGTGTACATGTATCAGCATGATTGTATGAGCATCATCATACATGGGATCACGTAATTGCATACTAATTTCTTGATAATTGTATTTTGGCCAATGAGCAAATCTTAAAGGGGAAAAAAAATAAAAATAAAAAGTAATTGATTTGCAGAGGAACAGATATTATGACTTCTTTAATGAATAATATTAAAGGAAAAATGTGGAAAGCAGTTGGTAGAATGAATATAGAAATGATAGGGAATAATTAAAAAAAAAAAAGGGTTGTTGCGGTGTAATACGTGTAATTATAAGGTGGTTGATTTGTATGGAAAGAAGAGTTAAGAGAATTGTAGTAGTATTTGATTTGTTTATTGTTGATCCATTGTGAATGTGAAAGGGAGACTTGTGTTTTCAAGTGCGAGATGGAGAGCTCAGCAGGTGATCCTGGCTCCGACGTTCGTCCAACTTGGAGTTGGAGCACAGCTCATACACGACACATGATACATATGATCCGAGTCCAGAGTTGGGATTAAAAAATCAAATGAAAAGTGGATGGCAATATATCATGGGGATGGGGGTATCTTTGAGTGTCGGCAAGGCAAACCTTATGAAAAAAAGTTCGGTTGGAAGGGTAACAAAGGAAATCTGTCTAATGTCTTGAGAGAGAGAGAGAGAGAGAGGTTGGGGTGTCTTAATCTTTTGGTAAGGTGAGGGTAGTAGTAAATTTCAGCCTAGGAACCGGGTTGCTTTCCAGCATCGATTCTGGCTTGCTTAAATTTGAAACTTTTTATTTATTTTTATTTTTTTCCTTCTTCTCTGAAATAGCAATCAGCAACCGACACATAAAAATCAGATGATAATTAGAAAGTGATGAAAGGTTAGACAGAGTGTCTTTGTCGATTAGTGGAGTGGTCAGTGTCATCAACCAAAAATTTAATAAAAAAGAATACCCCCAAACCCAAACCCAAACCCAAAACCACATGATATTCGAGTCATATTAATCATGGAATTAGCCGCATAATTGTTGACTCCCACCCTCACCCAGTCACCCACCAGCCATCCAAAATAATATTAAATAATATTATTCAATAATACCCACCATGACCCCGAGTCCCCACCCCCCTCCTCTTCCTAATTTCCTACAATAAAGCATCTGGATTCTGGAGTGACACTACTGTGTCTTGTTCCTGCTCCTCCTCGCTCTTTTGCCACATTTGCAAACATCAACTGTAATCCACATATATATTTCTTCTTCCTTACTTCTTTGTCTCAGATCTGGGCTGCTTAACTCGGTTGGTCTCCTGCGTTTGTGGCGTGGAGCTCAAATTCTGATGTCGGTGGAGTAATTGGGGAAGCTAAGCTCACCACTCATCAATCCGAAACTAAGAGAGATTTGACATATATAAGCATGTACGGAAGGGATCCCTGGGGTGGGCCCCTGGAGATAAACGCCGCGGACTCCGCCACAGACGACGACCGCAGCCGCAATCTGCAGGACTTGGACAGGGCGGCTCTGTCTCGGCCTCTGGACGAGACCCAGCAGAGCTGGCTGCTGGGCCCCGGCGAGCAGAAGAAGAAGAAGTACGTGGATCTGGGCTGCATCATCGTCAGCCGCAAGATCTTCGTATGGACGGTGGGCACGCTACTCGTCTCTGCCTTCTTGGCCGGCTTCATCACCCTCATCGTTAAGATGGTGCCACGCCACCACCATTCCCATCCCCCCCCTGACAACTACACCCTCGCCCTCCACAAGGCTCTCATGTTCTTCAACGCCCAACGATGTAACTTTCCTTACTTTCCTTTTGCTCTTTCATTTTAGATCTGCTTTTATTCTCTCGTGTCATTCTAACCCACGTTCGTAATTTTGTTAGATTGCTTCCTGTGGGTTTCCTTGTCTTGAGTTATTTCCATTTCTTTTCCATTTATCCATCTATTTCCATTTTATCATTTGAAAGTACCCATCACTAAACCTACTGAATCAGTCAAAGTCATCTCTTTTCATCTGTTTCTCTTCGGTTTCTCTGAATCTGACCTGTTTCCACGATTAAGTTCACGTGTATACATTTAATTATTATTATTTTTTGGATGAATGATATAAAAATTACAGACAGAACAAAAGAAAAGGAGCGACTTTGATCAAGTCTTTCCCTCTTCGTTTTTCTGATGTTTATGTTTTTTATATATAGTGTTCAATCAAACCTATACACCAACAGTTCACGTAGCGACTGGAACTGAATTTTTTAACATTTAGGAAGCGACGAGGGAAACATCGAGAAAGCTCAGTGCAGTTTTAATAGTTTATATTACTTTCCGTTTTTGGTGATCCAAATGAAAGATTAAGAACTTCAGATCGTTTATTTATTTCCCACTTCCTAAGTTTTCTCGGTAAACCAAACACAGCCCCGGAATAACGGTTTATCAATCAAGAAAACAGCATCATTCTCTTAATCTTTGTCCTCACCATCAAGACTCTCTTACATTTGTTTTCTGCGTTTTTTTTTACTTGATAATTGCAGCTGGGAAACTACCTAAGCATAATAATGTCTCTTGGAGAGGTAGCTCCTGTCTGGATGATGGCAAGGCCGAAAATTCCCCTATTTACAAAGATCTGGTGGGTGGCTATTATGATGCTGGAGATGCTATCAAGTTCAATTTCCCTTCATCGTTTGCCATGACCATGTTGAGCTGGAGTGTAATTGAATACAGTGCGAAATATGAGGCTTCTGGGGAGCTCAACCACATCAAAGAGATAATTAAATGGGGGACTGATTACTTTCTCAAGACATTCAATAATTCTGCTGATACCATAGATAGGATTGTTGCACAGGTAGAGCTATATACTTGGTCATTTCATTTGTTAGCGTTAACTGCTTATGGTTGGTCTTTCTACATTTCTGGATATTTAGGAGAATAAGCTGGTTTCCTTAAAAATTGGCTTCAGGAAAAAGAAAAGGCCTTGCAGGATTGATGTTTACAGCTTAGTTTGACTTTAATGTGGTTAATATTTTGATTCTATAATGTGAAAGATGGACTTTCTTTTCACTTTCTATTTTCCGATTCAAAATATTAAGAGCTTGTATCTAGCCAGTGTCTTGGCTATTGCTGTGTAGAGTTTCAAGTGATCATTCGTCAAAATGTAATTGAAGTTTGTCTTTGGATCTCGTGTAGAGTATGTGGTTAATTTATGGTTTGCACCTCATTGTTGACAGGTTGGGTCAGGGGATACTTCTGGGGGGAGTACAACTCCTAATGATCATTATTGCTGGATGCGTCCTGAGGACATTGATTACAAACGACCTGTGAGTGAATGTCACAGCTGCTCAGATCTCGGTGCAGAAATGGCTGCTGCTCTAGCTGCTGCATCCATTGTTTTTAAAGACAACAAGGTGTATTCACAAAAACTTGTCCATGGAGCCAGGACACTCTTCAAGTTTGCAAGGGATCAGAGGGGCAGATACAGTGCTGGTGGTTCCGAAGCTGCAACTTTCTATAATTCCACTAGTTACTGGGATGAGTTCGTATGGGGTGGAGCTTGGTTGTATTATGCAACTGGAAATTCCTCCTATCTTCAGCTTGCGACTACACGTGGTCTTGCAAAACATGCAGGTGCTTTTTGGGGAGGCCCTGATTATGGTGTGCTGAGCTGGGACAACAAGCTTGCTGGTGCTCAGGTAACTTTGTATTGTTTGATGTTACCTTGGTATAGTTATAATGTTTCTGATTATGGTAATATAATTCGTATGTTTAGAGGACCAAGTTTACTAGTTTCTGGGTGCCTTTGATTTTTTTCTTTGATGTATAAGCTCATTGAGTTAAGAACTTTACAATCTTAATTACTTTAGAGATCTCTGGCCACATGTTCATTTCTGACATGACCTTGTTATCTTGTATTTAGGTGCTTCTAAGCCGATTGCGGTTGTTCTTGAGCCCCGGATATCCATATGAGGATATTTTAAGTACATTCCACAATCAGACTAACATCATTATGTGCTCTTATCTACCCATTTTCACTACCTTTAATAGAACCAAAGGTACATTACCTCCTACTTCATTGATCTTATATCTGTGTAGTGAACTCCATTGATGTTATATTGTTCCATATCTAGTTTTATGTATGTCACTCTGATTTTTTGGATACCTTTTGCAGGGGGCTTGATTCAGCTAAACCATGGAAGGCCTCAACCTCTTCAATATGTAGTCAATGCAGCCTTTTTAGCTACTCTGTACAGTGACTATCTCGATGCTGCAGATACACCTGGGTGGTATTGTGGACCCAATTTCTATTCAACTGATGTCTTGCGTGAATTTGCCAAAACACAGGTGCGTGATGAATCCCCTCAGCAAGGTAGCCTAGGGGACTTGAATCTGCTCACATGATAATAAGTTACTGCTGATACATGATGTTGATTTACTTCATCTTTTACTGTGGTGTTCCGCAGATTGATTACATCCTCGGCAAGAATCCTCGGAAGATGAGCTACATCGTTGGTTTTGGTAATCATTACCCAAGACACACCCACCATAGAGGCGCATCTATCCCTAAGAATAAGATCAAGTATAACTGTAAAGGAGGATGGAAATGGAGGGACAGTTCAAAGCCAAACCCAAATACACTTGTTGGAGCTATGGTTGCTGGCCCTGACAAGCATGATGGTTTCCATGATGTTCGTACAAACTACAATTACACGGAGCCAACTCTTGCAGGCAATGCCGGTTTAGTTGCGGCACTTGTGGCTTTGTCGGGTGACAGGACTACTGGGATTGACAAGAACACTATTTTCTCTGCGGTTCCCCCCATGTTTCCAACTCCACCCCCACCTCCGGCACCTTGGAAACCATGAGATGCTGTGTTGGTGCTCATCTTTGTCTGTCAAGTATGCTGTATGACTATGGATAGATGAGTTTGGTGAAGTAATAGTGTTGGAATTTGAATCTCCAAGGTAAAGGTAAATGCAAAGATGAGGAAGTAGATACCCTTAAGGAAGAAAGCAACGGACAAACTTCCTAAAGATAAAGGGCTGGGGCCATGTTAAGGATTCAAGACTAGCATTAAGAATTGCTCACTGGTATTTGGGACTGCCTCTTTGTGT
Source organism: Corylus avellana (assembly GCF_901000735.1). Classification (NCBI taxonomy): domain Eukaryota; kingdom Viridiplantae; phylum Streptophyta; class Magnoliopsida; order Fagales; family Betulaceae; genus Corylus; species Corylus avellana. The sequence goes on along the minus strand of NC_081544.1, from coordinate 202,151 downwards.
GGGATGTTGTGATATATGTAGTATGTATGTATGAAACCATCACGTATTCTTTAAACAGAAAATTTAACAGTTTGAGATTGGTTGACTAATAATTTCCATTTTAAGTCCTACAATTACCTGATTGCATAGGTATTTTTTTTATTCAATTTTTTATATATTTGAAAATTTTCCTATAATTTATATATTATACTTTGTTGGAAACAAAACTCTCGACAACGCTCTGATTAGATTAAATAGGAGAGAAATTAAAAAGGAGACAACAACCATCCTCGTATTGCCCAGCATGCTATGTTAGCAATTGTCTTTTGGTGAAAGATTGATTGACCCTATTATTAGAGAGCTCTTCGGTTCTTAGAAAAGATGTTTTGGTGGACCACTCATATATAGTAGCATCAACTGGTCTGTGTTGTTTTATATTTTACTAGTCGTTAAAGTCTTCTGGGTGAATGTGTTGCGGAGAAAATGTCACATTTCACCCTCCAGATTGTCTTTTGCGTTTCCGCTGGCTGTAGAATTGTTCACCATAAATGTATTTACCACACTGAGATGGAATAGTTTTAGTAACTTGGGTCCACAGAGAAGCCCATTTTCAGTAGGAGTGGGCAGATTAATCGGTTACCGATTACCGGCTGTGTACTGGTTTTGACCGAACCGATATTAACCGTAACCAATATACTGATATTCTTATCGGTTAAACTTTTTATACCGGTATGCTTATCGGTTCGGTTAAATTTCATATCGGTTAACCGTTTAACCGATATAAACCTTTAAGTAGGGATGCCAAAACGACGTAGTTTTGAGATTATATATATACCTATGTAACCTTATCTTAATTTGGGTTTGAGTAGGTTTGATTGATTTTTTAGTGATGGTATTGGATGAGATTTCTTTGCCTTTGGTGAAAGTATTTTTCATTAACTAGTTTTGTTAGTCTAATTAGCATTCATTATGTTAATTAGTCAATTTGCTTTGGAAAAATGTATTTTATAATATAAAAAAAAGTTGTGGTGGATCAATATAAAAAAACTTTAATTTTTAGCCAAAAAATCAAATATTTGGGTCGCAACAAAAAGTATTTGGACTCTAAAACAACTCATTTTTAATAAGTTATTTTAGTCCAACATAAAGTATTTGGGCTCTCAAAAGTCAAAAAAACTCATTTTTGGCCCAATAAAATAAATCAATATAAAGTGCACGACTAAACCGGTTAACCGGTTTGACTTTGTACCGTTATAACCGATAATTTCGGTTAAAATTCTTATTGGTTCAGTATCGGTTAGTAAACCGTTTAACAAAAAATTATCGGTTAATAACCGATAAGAGCCAAAACCGGACCGTTTTGATCGATACCCAGGCTTAATTTTCAGAAAGGTTCTTGCCACACGGCTAAGAATAATAGGGATAAATTCCTTAATGCCGTTGGTTGCTAGGGTCAAGTAATTCCTTTCGAGAAAGTTGTTCTGCGTTGTTAATCACACTTGTCAATGTTGGTGGGTGGGTTAGATGACAAGAATTAAATTAGGAGCTTGGTTGGTACTTTTCCCCTTTCAATTGTGCAGATTCTGTGCGTTACTTAAAATGGTCACCATGAATGAATCTGACTTGACTTTATTATCAAGTTTGCGTCCCTCATGTATTCTTCTCCCATTAGCTTTTACATATTCTTTGCCCCCCCACCTCAACCATCTATTCTATTTATACAAAGTTAACCAGGATCTTGTTGTCAACTGCATTACCAAGATATGGAAGCAGAACGCAGCAGCTCCTTAGAGTTTACACCAACATGGATAGTTGCCATTGTCTGCTTCATTATTGTTTTCTTATCTTTTTCCGCTGAGCGCGGTCTTCATCGACTTGGGAAGGTATGCCAACTGTTGTGTCTCATTATTACTTTGCTGGGCTTCTCCATCTTCATTTTTTCATCTTTTTTCTGGCCTTGGCTGGGAATAATTAGTCAATTTTGTCTCATTTCTAGGCTGCTGTAATCCAGCTTCCTTTATTCATGGTCAAATTTGACAATGACAGCCCAACTTGAACTTCCTCGAATTTGACCAAATATGTGGTCGCATTCTAACCCCAAAAAGTTCTTTTCTTGCTACCTGCTTTCAGGGGAAGCTTGGGAATCACTGTAATCTGAGAAAAGAAGTTAATATAAAATTTAACTTGCTTCAGTGATCATCCAATATGGTGGATCAAGTTTTTACTCTAGTGATGGGTCTCACTGAATCTCGTTGTTAGTTCTGAATGAATTAAACATGAGTTGTTTTTGTACAGAAGCTAGAGCTTGTTCTGTTTTGTCGTAAATAAGTTTTGTAAGTTGTTGGTGATAGTCAGTGGTAATGTGAGTGCATTGAAAAAATACTCGATTGGCTAACATAAACACCTCTCTTGTGATATCTTTTAAAAATATTATAATATAAAACTGGTAGCTTTTTGTCAAGACCAGGGAGGAGGAACAATTTGAATGCTAAATGAATGATACTAGGGAGGAACAATTTGAAAGCAAAAGCAGAGGCAAATCATATGATGATAGAGGTATAGGAAACATTTTTAGGATTGTCAAGGAGCATGTCAAATTTTGAATTGCTCAAAGGTTATGAATGCTTCAGGTCGCATAGGTTAAGTGAGATTTTATGTGTGACTAAGAAACCATGAAAGTTTATGCATAATGGGAGAATCTTTAAGTAGTTTGCTGTTTGTTTTTTTGGTTTCCCAATTCAGTTATTGGAGCATAAGGATCAATATCAACTATATCAAGCCTTACAAAAATTAAAGGAAGGTTTGCAACGTCCCTAGACAGACTGTTTTCATCTTTTATAATTGAATTTTTATTTTATTTTCTAAGCCTGCTCCTGATGTTTGTTTACAGAGCTGATGCTTCTAGGGTTCATTTCCCTTCTATTAACGGTGTTTCAAGGTTTAATAAGTCGCATATGCGTACCAAGTCATCTTACATCTTCCATGCTTCCATGCAAGAGGGACACTGGTTCCGAGCATTACTCTCATCTAAATACAAACAATCGACGAAGGCTTTTGTCTGAAGAGGCTAATTCAGGGCAATGCCTACGCGAGGTATATTCTAATGTTTTCATATTCTGAAGATGCTTGAAATTATTATTTAGTCAATGACGATGTTATACATACATATAAGTACATGTGTGGAAAAGAAAATGAAGAATATATAGATGCTGATATTCAATTGCTTTAAAGTTATATCTCTGTTTTTCTTTTCCTCCCTACTCAGGGAAAGGTTCCATTGTTATCATTGGAAGCATTACACCAGCTGCACATTTTCATCTTTGTACTGGCAGTAGTTCATGTGATCTTCTGTGTCACTACCATGTTTCTTGGCGGAGCCAGGGTAATGTATTGATGCCTCTTAACTTCAGAGTCCTTTATAAATAGTTTTGTTTTTTGGTTACATTTTCTTCAGTTATATATATATATATATATATATCTTCTCCCTTTGTGGCATCATTTACAAGTTATTTGGCGATGTGTGTCATAATTTATAGTTTTTCTGTTACATATGTAGATACGCCAGTGGAAGCTCTGGGAGGATTCAATTTCAAAATCAGTGAAGGGTAATGTGAACCTGAATTTGTAAAATGCCTTGCATGATACTATTTAGCTAATTAAAGTATTTTGGTCTAATCGGGATGTATGCATGAATTTATTCTTTTGTGCAGGTCCAACAAGGAGCAACAGCACTCCTGCTCCTGACTACCACGAGATCTTCAAACTACGTGCTTCTGGATACTGGAGACAGGCAGCTATTGTTAGTTGGATGGTGAGTTTTTGAACCTATCTATGAAAATTGTATTGAAATTCTTAAAATATCAATCTAGGTACCTGAATTTATCCCTAAATTAGTTACAAAAATCTCGATTGATGCAAAAATTTGCAGTTATTTCTTCATGAATTGCAACGAAATACATGATTAAACATATTTTGCGTATTTTCTTAGCATGACTAATATCTAAATCATAGTTTTTTTCTTTACATTATTAAACAATATCTTCCTACATGTCTCTGTACTTAATAAAAAGAAATAACTCCAAAAGAAGCACAAAGAAACAGTAACACCAGTGCATTGTGTATCTTTTGAAAAGAAGGATCCCTTTGTGTCTTAATTGTCTAATTTTCTCAAGTATATGCCGTCTTTGCAACAATGATTTGAAATTCTTTTTCTTTTGTCCTAAACCATTTTAAATTTCTATATCTAAACTCTAATTTGTAATAAATGGATTCATTGGGACTTCGATGCTCCAAGCTAACAAGTCAAGCTAGCTAATCGGGGCCTTTCCAATGTACAACCAAAGGCAACAGGCAACGATTTAATGTATATGCAATAAGCAATGCTATAAAGAGTATTACAAACTAAATTTGCTGCATATGGATGGAAAAAAAAAAAAGAAAAAAGAAAAAATAAAGGACAAAAAAAAGAAAAAAAAAAGAAAAAAAAAAGAAAAGGTTATTATCTTTCCGTGCAACATATATGTAGCAGCTCACTATATGAGCAATTAGCAGTATCATATCATCTGAAATTTACAATATTGCATAGATACGCCCTTTGTGTACTTTAGACTAACTTCACTTAGCTCTCACATTAAGGAGGCTGGTTCATTTACATTTAAATCACCTTGCACTGTTTGGACTGTGTTATGCATGGTGATGAATATCTAAACCAAATTTTGTCTATCTCTGGATGGAACATTTAATCATTTTGCACACGGTGGTATATTTGTCTTAATTGTTTGAGTTTATAGAAGTTATCTATGATTGTAATTATATTTGGATATGAAAAGGTCGAAACATTATTTCTTATCTCTGGATGTAATTATATTTGGATGTATGTTTATTGGTAGATATCGTTCTTCAAACAGTTTTATGGCTCTATTACCAAGTCAGATTACGTTGTACTGCGACAAGCTTTCATCAAGGTCAAGTCCGCATCATTTCTATTTATAACATTTTGCATATATCCAGTTTGTTTCATATGCTATTTTCCTTTTGTTTTCTCACTGCAGGAACACTTCCCAAGGAAACCTGAATATAATTTTCACAAGTACATGGTGCGGACACTTGAAGTTGATTTCAAAAAAGTTGTTAGCATAAGGTAAGATTAGAGACATAGTTTAAATCTAATTATTCAACTATTTTCCTGTATTCAAAATTGATTTTTTACATAAATAATATTGTTTACCGTAGCTGGTACCTGTGGCTGTTTGTTGTGGTATTCTTACTGCTGAATGTGGCAGGTAATTTCCTTGGATCTTGATGTGGCAGGACCTATACATCACATTTCATAATTTCAATTTTGAACCTTACTCGTGTCTAAAAATGAACATGCAGGATGGAACTCATATTTTTGGTTATCCTTTTTGCCTTTGATCGTAAGTGGGATTAATTTAATACTGAGTTTATTTATTGAATGACATAATTGGACTAATGTTTGAGTTGTTTGGAGAGACAGCTGCTACTTTTTGTGGGCGCTAAGTTAGAGAATGTAATCTCCCGTTTGGCTCGGGAGGTATTGGAGAAGAATGTACATGACCATGAAGCACAGCAGGTCACAGAGAGGAAGAGAGACCATGAAGCAGCACGTTTGAAGCCATCGGATGAGCACTTTTGGTTTGGTCGCCCTGCCATTGTGCTTTACTTAATTCAATTCATTTTGTTTCAGAATTCATTTGAGATTGCCTTCTTCTTCTGGATCTTGGTGAGGAAATGTACATATATATCAGCCTGAATAGTTCCCAGTCAATTCGAAAGCCATGCATGCAACTGCATTTTTCACTTTCATCAAATTTACTCCTCTGCAGAGCACATACGGATTCAAATCATGCATCATTGAAAAATTGGGCTTCATCGTCACAAGACTTATTATGGGGTAATACTGAAGGGAATTAAGTGTGGAATACGGAACACATGTTAGCTAGGCATTGTTTAATTTTTGTGCATCCCATCATATTATTCACCTGCTCACATAATAACTTCCTTATGCAGTGCGGTTGTTCAAGTGCTATGCAGTTACAGCACCTTGCCTTTGTATGCTCTTGTGACCCAGGTTAGATACATGCACGTGCTTCCTTGCTAGAGTAATTGATCATAAGCTTCACCCGAAATCTGATTTTTCCCAAAATTAATATTTGCTCTGAAGGTGGGTAGCAGGTTAAAAGAAGGCATCTTTGAAGAAACTACGGGAACATCTGTGAGAATATGGGCTAAACGTTCAGGGGGTAAAAGAAAGGAGAGAGCAGAGAGTCGCCCGGCTGAAGCAAGTCAAACACAAATAAATAAAATGGCTACAGAATCACCACAAAATACTCAAATTTCGGAACAAGCAATGGTTGCGATTGAAGAAACTACGACAACAGTAGCATCTGAGCTCCCCTCCGCCTATGTAGCCCAACCACCTTTTCCAGCATCTTGACTTACTTGAGAGATATCCTACGTGGCAATTTGATTTCCGATGGCCAGTATTCAGTTCCTTAATGTACAAGGACATATAACCTTTTCAACAATAATATTGGTCCTAATTATACTCATCACCGGTCAACTTACCAGCAATTACCAACTGGATGATTTATCTGCTGGCAACTAGTTAAAGCCACAATTGGAAGTACTTGATTAATGAATTTTCATTAAAATGTAGTCTTTAAAACAAAGCCAGTACTGGTCTAATCCCAGTTGCAAAGCAAAAGTTTATCAGCACTTCTTTCTGTGAGCTGTTGTATACTCTTCTGAAAAAAGACCCTAATGTGATGTTAGGGCAGCATGGCGTAGTGGGAAGCAGATCTATAAGCACAATAATGCACAATTCTTCGGCTAATCCAAGAAAATCACAGAATTGCAGAAAAATCAATTCGTGGATGCTTTTTCCATCGAGAAAATTGAAAATACAAAGTCTTACCATCAACCGGGCAATCAAAACCTTTCTTATTGAGCTTAAATAGAAGTACGATCGTGTAACAGAATACTTCTCTAGAACAAAGAATGGAAATGGAAAAGAAAAGAATCAACTCTTTATTGAATGGAATTGGCCAATTCGAGATGGCTAATCTCCTACAGTTTCTGCCAAAATGCAAAAAAGACTCCCCTCCTTTGCACTTCACCAGCCTTTATAAGGCTTAATCAGTTGAGGCAATTCTGTTCACAGTTTTAGTTCCAACTAACTATCATATCCACACGTGCACAATCTCCTAACAAAATTACTACATTAACTACATAACAAACTTCAACTGCTCTTCCTTTCCAGCTCATCTTCAAATCTCCACTTCACTGCCTGTCTCTGTTAGGAACTTCCTGTGACATAGTCTCTCCCTTTAAAGCACCTTGCCAACAAGGTGCGGATACGACTGTTGCATGTGAAACAATTCCTCCCAAGAAGCATCATCTTCAGTTTGACCCACCCATTGAACCAAAACCTTAGTGACTGCTCTATTATCCTTCCTTTTACTTCTTTGAGCCAGAATTTTCAAAGGATCAGATAAGATAACGCCTGCATATCAACATGAGGTAATTGAGGAAGAATAGAATTCCTGCTGCCAAGCTTTAGTTTCAACTGAGAGACATGAAAAACTGGATGTATGTGAGCTGTCAATGGTAAATCCAACTCATAAGCCACCTTCCCCACTTTGCAGGTAATTGTGAAGGGTCTATAAAACCGAGGAGATAACTTCAAAGACCTTCTAATACCCACTGACTGTTGTCTATAAGGCTGCATCTGCCCCACCTCAAAAACTCTTTCAGATCTCCTTAAATTCGCATACCTTTTCATCCTCTGCTGAGCTTACTGCAAATTGTCCTTTAACCAAGACAAAATCTGCTCCCTGGAACGAAGAACTTCATCAACAGCTGCTAATCTTGTTGTCCCTGGAATATAAGTGAGCAATCGTGGAGGAGGTAAACCATAAACAGCTTCAAAGGGTGTCATTTTGCATTACAAGCAATATGGTCTTTAGTGACCAAATAAATAGCGGCGACCCCAAAGTCGCCGCTAATGAGGGGTCATTAGCGGCGACATTCGAGTCGCCGCTAATAGTAGCCACTAAAAACGAAAAATATATATTATTTAGCGGCAACAACAATAGCGGCGACTCATAGTTGCCGCTATTGACCATCATTAGCGGGGACCAAGGGGGGTCGCCGCTATTGAACATCAATAGCGGTGACAATAGTCGCCGCTAATACGATCCAATCAGTGGCGACCATAAAGTCTCCGCTAATGATGGTCAATAGTGGCGACTTTACGGTTGCCGCTATTGAGTGAGAAAAAGTAATTAAAAAAATTTTAAAACCTCATTAGCGGCGACCATAAGGTCGCCGCTATTGACCATCATTAGCGGCGACTTTCAAGAGTCGCCGCTAATGAGTGGTCAATAGTGGCGACTTTCGGGTTGCCGCTATTGAGTGAGAAAAAGTAATTAAAAAAATTTAAAAAGCTTATTAGCAGCGACCATAAGGTCGCCGCTATTGACCCTCAATAGCGGCAACAACTTAAAGTTGCCGTTGATGAGTGGTCAATAGCAGCGACTTTAGGGTTGCCGCTATTGAGTGAGAAAAAATAATTTAAAAATTTTAAAAAGCTAATTAGCGGCGACCATAATGTCGCCGCTATTGAGTGGGCAATAGCGGCGACTCTTGAGAGTCGCCGCTGATGAGTGGTCAATAGCGGCAACCTTATTGGCGTCGCTATTGAGTGAGAAAAAATAATTTAAAAAAAGACTAAAAA
>NC_081544.1:190761-193314 GCF_901000735.1 Corylus avellana | reverse complement strand
CGGAAGCGGACCATGAGAGGAGGGGCTTATCGATGAACCTGGTATTGGCCTATTGCATACAATCACTCTGTGCCTACACAATCACAGAGAATATGTCAGCCTTCAAACGCAAATAAACTAAACTGAGAGAGAGAGAGAGAGACGAAGAGACAACTTCGCCGGTGGCCGATCAAAGACCTCGCCGGAGTGAGAGAGAGGTGAGCAGCAGCAGAGAGATCTAGTGAGAGGGGGGTGTTTTTGAGGGAGAGATCGAGAGAGGGAGAGTGATGAGGGAGGTGAGTGAGAGGGGGGTTAGGGATTTTGGTGTTTTGAGGGTTGGGGAAAAAAAAAGACGCGGTTTATGAAATTTTTGTCTAAAAATTTTAGAAACCGCGCCATTGGTTGGCGCTTAATCTTTTGCACTCAATAGCGGCGACTTTTGTCGCCGCTAATTACTTTTATTTTTTAAAAATAATTTTAATTTAAAATGTAAGGTCAACTTGAAATTTTATAACATTTATAAGGGTATAAAAGTCATTTTCAAGGAAAAATACAAAAGATATTTTTTTTATAATTTATTAATAGCTTAAATTAAAAAAAAAAATCACCAATAATTAAAATAAAAATAACGATCAATCAAACTAATTCACTAGGATCGATCGGATGTTCATATACACAAAAATATAGGAAATTATATATATATATATATATTTGCTCTTATCTTCACATTTAAATAAGAATCAAAAATAGAAAATTTCAATAATGATATATAAATCGAATTAATTCACTAGGATCGATTGGATGTTTGATCGAACATTTGATCATATCACGATCAATCGAACTAATTCATTAGGATCGATCAGATGTTCGATCAATCGAACTAATTCATTAGGATTGATCAGATGTTCGATCGATCATTTGATCCTATCAAGATCAATCGAACTAATTTACTAGGATCGATCAAATGTTCAATCGAACATTTGATCCTATCACGATCAATCGAACTAATTCATTATGATCGATCGAATGTTTGATCGATCATTTGATCCTATCACGATCAATCGAACTAATTCATTAGGATCAATCAAATGTTTGATTGATCATTTGATCCTATCACGATCAATAGAATTAATTCAATATGATCGATCGGATGTTTGATAGATCGTTTGATCCTATCATGATAAATCTAATTAATTCAGTAAGATCCATCGGATATTCGATCGATCATTTGATCATACCATGATCAATCGAACTAATTCATTAGGATCGATCGGATGTTCGACCGGATGTTTGATCTATCATGACCAATCGAACTAATTCATTAGGATTGATCGGATGTTTAATCCTATCACGTTCAATCGAACTAATTCAATAAGATCGATTGGATGTTTGATCGAACATTTGATCCTATCACGATCCGATCAATCGAATTAATTCAGTAGGATCTATCGGATGTTTGATCGATCATTTGATTATATCACGATCAATCGAACTAATTCACCAAGATCGATCAGAAGTTTGATCTATCATGATTAATCGAACTAATTCATTAGAATCGATCGGATGTTTGATCGAACATTTGATCATATTACGATCAATCGAACTAATTCACTATGATCAATCGAATGTTTGATCGATCATTTGATCCTATCACGATCAATCGAACTAATTCATTAGGATCAATCAAATGTTTGATCGATCATTTGATCCTATCACGATCAATAGAATTAATTCAATAGGATCGATTGGATGTTTGATAGATCGTTTGATCCTATCATGATAAATCTAATTAATTCAGTAAGATCCATCGGATATTCGATCGATCATTTGATCATACCATGATCAATCGAACTAATTCATTAGGATCGATCGGATGTTCGACCGGATGTTTGATCTATCATGACCAATCGAACTAATTCATTAGGATTGATCGGATGTTTAATCCTATCACGTTCAATCGAACTAATTCAATAAGATCGATTGGATGTTTGATCGAACATTTGATCCTATCACGATCCGATCAATCGAATTAATTCAGTAGGATCTATCGGATGTTTGATCGATCATTTGATTATATCACGATCAATCGAACTAATTCACCAGGATCGATCGGAAGTTTGATCTATCATGATTAATCGAACTAATTTATTATGATCGATCGGATGTTTGATCGAACATTTGATCCTATCACGATCAATCGAACTAATTCACTATGATTGATCAGATGTTTGATCGAACATTTGATCCTATCATGATCAATCAAACATTTAAATAAGAATAAGAAATAGAAAACTTCAATAATAATATAAAAAAAATTAATTTTTCCAAGCGTTTTAATTTAATAGGAAAATTTGTTTTATTTGTTTTAGGGTTTTATTTAAAAGAAAAAAATAAATATTTATTTTTTATATAAAATAAGAATAGAAAAAATTCACCAATAATTAATATAAAAGAAATAATGACATATTATCATAGGTGAATTTTTGGGAAATAATTTTTTTCTATTATATATGTAGACTCAATAGCATCGCCCCAATATTTATTTATTTATTTTTTTCAGGGGTCAATAGCGGC
>NC_081544.1:180015-190019 GCF_901000735.1 Corylus avellana | reverse complement strand
AAATAAATAAATAAATATTGGGGCGATGCTATTGAGTCTACATATATAATAGAAAAAAATTATTTCCCAAAAATTCACCTATGATAATATGTCATTATTTCTTTTATATTAATTATTGGTGAATTTTTTCTATTCTTATTTTATATAAAAAATAAATATTTATTTTTTTCTTTTAAATAAAACCCTAAAACAAATAAAACAAATTTTCCTATTAAATTAAAACGCTTGGAAAAATTAATTTTTTTTATATTATTATTGAAGTTTTCTATTTCTTATTCTTATTTAAATGTTTGATTGATCATGATAGGATCAAATGTTCGATCAAACATCTGATCAATCATAGTGAATTAGTTCGATTGATCGTGATAGGATCAAATGTTCGATCAAACATCCGATCGATCATAATAAATTAGTTCGATTAATCATGATAGATCAAACTTCCGATCGATCCTGGTGAATTAGTTCGATTGATCGTGATATAATCAAATGATCGATCAAACATCCGATAGATCCTACTGAATTAATTCGATTGATCGGATCGTGATAGGATCAAATGTTCGATCAAACATCCAATCGATCTTATTGAATTAGTTCGATTGAACGTGATAGGATCAAACATCCGATCAATCCTAATGAATTAGTTCGATTGGTCATGATAGATCAAACATCCGGTCGAACATCCGATCGATCCTAATGAATTAGTTCGATTGATCATGATATGATCAAATGATCGATCGAATATCCGATGGATCTTACTGAATTAATTCGATTTATCATGATAGGATCAAACGATCTATCAAACATCCGATCGATCCTATTGAATTAATTCTATTGATTGTGATAGTATCAAATGATCGATAAAACATCTGATCAATCATAGTGAATTAGTTCGATTGATCGTGATAGGATCAAATGTTCGATCAAACATCCGATCGATCCTAATGAATTAGTTCGATTAATCATGATAGATCAAACTTCCGATCGATCCTGGTGAATTAGTTCGATTGATCGTGATATAATTAAATGATCGATCAAACATCCGATAGATCGTACTGAATTAATTCGATTGATCGGATCATGACAGGATCAAATGTTCGATCAAACATCCAATCGATCTTATTGAATTAGTTCGATTGAACGTGATAGGATCAAACATCCGATCAATCCTAATGAATTAGTTCGATTGGTCATAATAGATCAAACATCTGGTCGAACATCCGATCGATCCTAATGAATTAGTTCGATTGATCATGATATGATCAAATGATCAATCGAATATCCGATGGATCTTACTGAATTAATTCGATTTATCATGATAGGATCAAACGATCTATTAAACATCCGATCGATCCTATTGAATTAATTCTATTGATCGTGATAGGATCAAATGATCGATCAAACATTTGATTGATCCTAATGAATTAGTTCGATTGATCGTGATAAGATCAAATGATCGATCAAACATTCGATCGATCATAATGAATTAATTCGATTGATCGTGATAGGAGCAAATGTTCGATTGAACATTTGATCGATCCTAGTGAATTAGTTCGATTGATCTTGATAGGATCAAACTTCCAATCGATCTTGGTGAATTAGTTCGATTGATCGTGATATAATCAAATGATCGATCAAACATCCGATAGATCCTACTGAATTAATTCGATTGATCGGATCGTGATAGGATCAAATGTTCGATCAAACATCCAATCGATCTTATTGAATTAATTCGATTGAACGTGATAGGATTAAACATCCGATCAATCCTAATGAATTAGTTCAATTGGTCATGATAGATCAAACATCTGGTCGAGCATCCGATCCATCCTAATGAATTAGTTCGATTGATCATGATATGATCAAATGATCGATCGAATATCCGATGGATCTTAGTGAATTAATTCGATTTATCATGATAGGATCAAACGATCTATCAAGCATCCGATCGATCCTATTGAATTAGTTCGATTGATCGTGATAAGATCAAATGATCGATCAAACATTCGATCGATCATAATGAATTAGTTCGATTGATCGTGATAGGATCAAATGTTCGATTGAACATTTGATCGATCCTAGTAAATTAGTTCGATTGATCTTGATAGGATCAAATGATCGATCGAACATCTGATCAATCCTAATGAATTAGTTCGATTGATCGAACATCTGATCGATCCTAATGAATTAGTTCGATTGATCGTGATATGATCAAATGTTCGATCAAACATCCAATCGATCCTAGTGAATTAATTCGATTTATATATCATTATTGAAATTTTCTATTTTTGATTCTTATTTAAATGTGAAGATAAGAGCAAATATATATATATATATATAATTTCCTATATTTTTGTGTATATGAACATCCGATCGATCCTAGTGAATTAGTTTGATTGATCGTTATTTTTATTTTAATTATTGGTGATTTTTTTTTTTAATTTAAGCTATTAATAAATTATAAAAAAAATATCTTTTGTATTTTTCCTTGAAAATGACTTTTATACCCTTATAAATGTTATAAAATTTCAAGTTGACCTTACATTTTAAATTAAAATTATTTTTAAAAAATAAAAGTAATTAGCGGCGACAAAAGTCGCCGCTATTGAGTGCAAAAGATTAAGCGCCAACCAATGGCGCGGTTTCTAAAATTTTTAGACAAAAATTTCATAAACCGCGTCTTTTTTTTTCCCCAACCCTCAAAACACCAAAATCCCTAACCCCCCTCTCACTCACCTCCCTCATCACTCTCCCTCTCTCGATCTCTCCCTCAAAAACACCCCCCTCTCACTCGATCTCTCTCCTGCTGCTCACCTCTCTCTCACTCCGGCGAGGTCTTTGATCGGCCACCGGCGAAGTTGTCTCTTTGTCTCTCTCTCTCTCTCTCTCTCTCAGTTTAGTTTATTTGCGTTTGAAGGCTGACATATTCTCTGTGATTGTGTAGGCACAGAGTGATTGTATGCAATAGGCCAATACCAGGTTCATCGATAAGCCCCTCCTCTCATGGTCCGCTTCCGATGTCGAAGAGTTCATTGCTTTAGGCCCTGTTCACGGACCCACTGTAACTCTCACTCTGTCTTGCTCTTTTTTATTTTGGGATTTTATATTTCGGTTTGTCTTTGATTTGGTGTTTTGTTTCACTTTGTGGATCCGTTTTTTTTTTCTTCCGCTATTCATCTATTTTGTTGGTTATTTAGATTGTTTTTGCATTTTTTTTTTAATTATATCTTATTTATTTTGGCTCTAAGTAGAGAATATTCTTGTGTGTTGGTCTTATTTTTGTTTTTTTCCTCTTCATTTGTTGCTTTACATTTTTTCTCCATGTTATACGTCCTTTTCCATAACTGATGGTGATAGATAGCTTTGTATACATCTAGTGATCTTTATTGGGTATTTTGTGGGAGATGTTTATTTTGGTCTTTTCTCTATTCTTTCTCATTTGTAGAGGGTTTTGGTTATTTAGTTGATTATATAATAAGAAGAGTTAGTATGAAAATTACTTATTTATGGCTTTTGTTTCATTTTACATTTTGGCTTATAATGAGTGGTATATCTGGTTCTGATGTTGCTCCTAGTATCTAAATGGCTTTTGACTCATGTTATCTTGACTTGTTTGTAGTTAGTGCCCAGTCAGGTTTAAGTATTAATATTTTGATTCATGTTATCCGCGGGATACGTGTTTGTAGTTCATTCCAAAATATGCCTTGAGGTATCATAAACTAGGTTTATTAAGAGTATGATTTGAGGTATCATAAACTAGGTTTATTTTGTGAAATAATGTGCTTGGAGAAATTTTTAGTTTGGGTTGTGTATCTGCCATGGTTATCTTGCATTTGCTGAACTCTATGGACGGTTAATTGTGAGGATGTTGAATCTACTCATGGATATGTGGAAGGTTGTGTGTGTGTTAATTTAAATTGCTTCATTTTGTTTGGCATATGGTTTGAGTTGTCCCTTTCTGTTTTCCTTGAGCAAATGCCTTCTTTGTTAGTGGTGAGCTTCTTTTACATTGCTTTGTCCTTTTTTTTTTTTGAAAGTTGTTTACATGTTAGGAATTTGCTTTTGGTTTTAAGATTTGTTGTTGAATGCTGTGGGATTTGCTTCCTGAGTTCTAAAATTTGCTTATCCAATCTCAAGTTGATGGACAAGGCTTGATTGAAAAGTGACCATCGTAGTGATAACCTTTGGATAATAATATACACATTTGGATTATTATTAAAGTTTTTGTTCATCTGCTTGTAGCTAGTTTCTATACATTTCTAAACACTAGCTGTGGGTATTAATGTTGTTCTATAGTGTAGTGTGGTGTAGTTTAATGTATTTTCATTAGATTTGGTTCTTTTATGTCCCTATTGTAGGAAGCTAAGCTCGCTAGAGAGAAGACAAATTTGACACAAGCTGGACAGGTCTCATATTTTTGCTGTGAACATGTGCCTTATAGAGTATGGTTTGAAGGGCAGCAGGGGAATTTTTTTGAAGACTAATTAATCTCAATAACTACCAAGTGTTACCAGGATAAGAAGCTTTTCTTCTCTGTTTCTAATGAAATTCTTATTTGTTGACACTTATTTTCTGCATATGTACTTGCATAGCTATTTTTCTTTAGGTATAGTACGACTTGGAGAAAAATAGAAATTCAAAATACAAATCTTTCTAGACCTGTCACATAGAAACAATTGAGATTATAATGTGATCTCCTGCACAGTTTTTATTTTCAGATTTTAAATTTTCCTTTTCAATAGTTATGTGAGCATAATATATATATGTTTGTATTTATACTTTTAATTTAATGTAAATTATATTTTACTCAAATAGGGTGTGAAAATACTTGTATGATGTAAGGGTTTAATGGTAAGTTTGGCCTATTATAACTACTATATATATAATAAAATCCAAAATTAATTATTATTATTATTATTATTATTATTATTTTTTATTTATTTATTTTTAATTTTCTCATATCATTAGCGGCGACCTTAAAGTCGCCGCTAATGATAGTTGAATAGCGGCGACTCTTGGTCGCCGCTATTGATTATTATTATTTTTTTAACTTTTTTTTTTTTTATCATTAGCGGCGACCTAAAGTCGCCGCTAATGGTTTATTTTTTTATTTTTTTTATATCATTAGCGGTGACCACAGAGTCGTCGCTAATGATATACCAATAGCGGCGACCCTAGGATTATTTCAAACGTATTTTTGCGGCAACAAAAAAGTCATTAGCGGCGACTCAAAGTCGTTGCTAATGAGGGGTTATTAGCGGCGACCCTAAAAGTCGCCGCTATTTGGCATCAGTGTCCAATTACTCGCGGCAACCAAAATAGCGGCCACTTGTCGCCGCTATTGATCAATAGCGGCCATTTTTGGGTCATTAGCGGCGACTTTGAGTCGCCGCTAATGACCAAATTTTTTGTAGTGTTGGTAGAAGCATGCCATGTAGTATTATACCAATACTCTGCCCATGGTAGCCAAGACAACCACTGTTTAGTTCGATTCTACACAAAACACCTCAAATATGTCTCAATACACTTATTCACAATCTCAGTTTGCCCATCAGTTTGAGGGTGATAACTAATGCTAAATTGCAAAGTAGTGCCTTGAACTTTAAACAACTTCCTCCAGAAAGTACTAGTGAAAACAGGGTCTCTATTTGAGACTATGGAAGTAGGCATTCCATGTAATCTTATGATATTTTGAGCAAACACTTGAGCTATTTTAATTGCTGTATAGGGATGTGAAAGAGCAATAAGATGGCTATTCTTAGACAATCGGTCCACCACCACCATTATCACTGATTGCCCTTGAGAAATAGGTAACCCTTCAACAAAATCCATAGATACATCACCCTAAATTTTGCTAGGAATAGGAAGAGGTTGTAACAGTTCAGCAGGAGACATATTCTCATACTTAAATTGTTGGCAAACCTCACATTCCCAGATAAACTTCTTAAGGTCTTTAGTCATCCCTTTCCAATAAAAATCCCTTTTGGCCCTCTGTAAAGTTTTATCAAACCCTGAATGACCTGCCATCGGATCACCATGAACAAAGTGTAGCACTTGTGCTCTTATGGTTGGAGAACTCCCAATATAGATCCTCTTTTTATAGAACAGCAGATTATCTCTAAGGGAAAATTTTTCTGAATCCAACTCACCTTTATCCCATTGCTCCAATAAAGCTTTCAATTGCAAATCAGTTTGATACTCAGCTCTTAAATCCTTAACCCAACTGACAGTAGGTATGGACAGAAGAGACAAAGTCAACTCAGGTTCCCAATCCTCCCTTCTTGATAGAGCATCCGCTACTCTATTATCCACTCCCTTTTTGGACTCCACTGTAAAGTCATAGCCAATCAACTTAGTGATCCATTTCTGCTGAAACGGGGTACCCACCTTCTGCTCCAAAAGGAATTTCAGACTTTGATGGTATGTTTTGATAATAAATGTTCTCCCAACCAAATTAGGTCTCCATTTTTGAATAGCTGTTACTAGGGCAAACAACTCCTTCTCATAAGTGGACATATGAACAACTTTCTCTTTGAGGGCTTTACTCAAGAAGCTATTGGCCTACCAACTTGCATTAGCACTGCTCCAATTCCAATACCACTAGCATCGCATTCAATCACAAATGGCTGGGAAAAGTTAGGAAGAGCTAGGACTGGAGCTACTGTCATGGCAGCCTTATGACTGTTAAATGCACCAACAGCTGATTCATCCCAAGAAAAAACATTTTTCCTTTAACATAGCTGTCAATGGGGCTGCAATAGATCCATACCCTTGAATAAATTTTCTGTAGTAACTCGTGAGTCCCAAAAACCCTCTCAAAGATTTAAGAGTTTTAGGGAAAGGCCACTCAACCATAGCTTGAATCTTTTCATGATCAGCCTTAACACCTGAAGCAGAAATCATATGTCCAAGATACTCCACCTCCTGACAACCAAACTTACACTTAGACATTTTAGCATATAACTGATTCTTCCTCAATAAATCCAAAGTGATCCTTAAATCTTGCCTATGAGTATCCAAATCTTTACTGAAAACCAGAATATCATAAAAAAAAAACTAAGATGAACTTTCTAAGAAAATGTTTAAAAACCTAATTCATAAGGCTTTGAAAAGTAGATGGAGCATTAGTAAGGCCGAATGGCATCACTAAAAACTCATAATGGCGCTCATGAGTGCGGAAGGCAGTCTTATGAATATCCTTCTCTATCACCCCAATCTAATGATAACCAGATTTTAAATCCAGTTTAGAAAACCATTGAGCTCCCCACAACTCATATAATAGCTCATCCACAACTGGTATAGGAAACTTGTCCTTGTTAGTTACCTGATTCAAGGCTCTATAATCCATACACATCCTCTAGCTGCTATCTGCCTTCCTTACAAGTAAAACTAGAGAAGAGAAAGGGCTCTAATTGCATCTAATTACTCCAGACTGCAGCAACTCTTTCACAATCTTCTCTATCTCCTCCTTTTGGTAAAAAGGGTACCGGTATGGCCTCACTAAAATAGGCTATGCACCCTCTTTCAAATGTATTGCATGATCATGAGATCTTTTAGGAGGCAACTCCTTAGGATAAGCAAAAACATATGCAAATTCTTCCAATAACTAAGCCATAGGACCAACTTCTTTGTTTTGCTTCCTTCCATCTTCATCCTTTTGCATATGGGTACTATCATCACCAAGAAGCTGCAACAAGACACCCTTGTTCTCACCTCTACTTAGTTTAAAGGATTCATCATCTTCTACACATAGATTCAGATTAGCAACCAGCCCTTCCAGCAAACAAGTTCTTTCCTCATACACAAACTGCATAGTGAGATTAAGAAAATCCCACAATATAGGCCCTAATGTCCTCAACCATTGAATGCCAAGTACCATATCACAACCAGCCAAAGGTAAAATTTAAAGGTCAACAACAAAAGTATAACCTTGCAACCTCACCTTTGTGTTATTACATTTACCAGAGCTTACAAGCTCATCTCCATTAGCTATTTTAAGTTTGATAGATTCATTATTCACAGGCTGAATTCCCACTCCCTTAATCCTTTCCTGATCTAAGAAGTTATGTGTACTTCCAGAATCAATCAAAATTATTATCTTGTGATTGTTTATCATACCTACAATCCTCATAGTCTTAGGAGTAGGATTTCCAATAATGGCATGCAAAGAGATTTCAGGAAATTCTTCTAAAAAAAAAAATCACCTGGATCTGGTTCTTCTTCAACCTCTTTCAACTTGTTCACCTTGTCTTCGATCTCCTCAATCAAGAACAATCTTGGTGAAGCACAAACATGACCACGGCTCCACTTAGCATCACAGTTGTAACATAATCCTTTATTACTTGTATCCATCATCTCAGCATTAGAAATTTTTTGAACTGGTAACATTATTACCAGAAACAGGAAGAGTAGCCTTATTCTGGTTATTACCATTTGCAGCATTCTCAAAACTCTTCTGTTGACCAAAAAGAGTAGCTTTTCCTCCCAAAAACCCAGTACCCTTACTTTCTCCCACAAAACTTCTTGCAACATTATTATAAGGGAGTTGACTCCACTGTGGTTTAGTGCTTTTCCTGAAATTGCACACATAATTCTCCTAGATTTTTGCTAAAGAATAAGCATCAACTAGAGCCTTAGGTTTAAACATTTTTACTGCCAATCTAATTTCATCTTTTAACCCCCCCCCCCATAAAGCAACTCAATTTATGCGCTTCAGGTAAATCAGCTACTCTATTAGCTAATACTTCAAATTGTTTCTTATGTTCTTGCAAAGATCCTTCTTGTTTCAACTTTGACAATGTTTCCATAGGGTCATCATAAGACCCCATACTAAATGTAGTCTGTAATGCTCTAGCAAAATCATCCCAAGTAGCAAAAGAATTTGATTTATGCAATTCTTAAAACCAAATTACAGTTGTACCTTCCATATGAAAAGAAGAAATCTTTAACCTTTGACAATCTGATGTAGAGTAGTGATCAAAGAACTGCTCAGCCTTGTAACACCAATTCAATGGATCCTCCCCATCAAATTTAGGAAACTCCAACCGAATGGACTTAGTGTGAAATCCATCTCCTGCCTGAAACCTTGCACCATCTGTTGAATGAATCCTTCTTTTGAGGTTGAACCAAAATTGGCCCCTGGCCATAGTATCAAAAGAGGAACTTTTATCTCTCTGTTCTGGTGCCCTTTGCGATTCCTGAATGCATCTCATCGCTTGTGCAAACTGTTCACTCAATAAAGCAAACTGGTCATCCTGCTTTTTCTCCAAATGATCCTGTCTTGCATTCCTTTCTAAAAAATCATCCTACAACTGCTTAAAGTCCTTCTTGAACTACACTAAATCAGAATCTTGCCCCATAGATCTAGTTTTCATGAAAAGAAAACAAATGGCTCTTGATACCACTTGTAACAGAATACTTCTCTAGAACAAAGAATGGAAATGGAAAAAGAAAAGAATCAACTCTTTATTGAATGGAATTGGCCAATTCGAGATGGCTAATCTCCTACAGTTTCTGCCAAAATGCAAAAAAGACTCCCCTCCTTTGCACTTCACCAGCCTTTATAAGGCTTAATCAGTTGAGGCAATTCTGTTTATAGTTTTAGTTCCAACTAACTATCATATCCACACGTGCACAATCTCCTAACAAAATTACTACAATAACTACATAACAGACTTCAACTGCTCTTCCTTTCCAGCTCATCTTCTAATCTCCACTTCACTGCCTGTCTCTGTTAGGAACTCCCTGTGACAAATCGCATTCTTGAAAAAAAAAAAAAGAAGTACGAAACTGCTCCTATTGCAGGTTCGATCGATGGAACTTAAAGTTGGCTTGATCGGACAGAAGATCACATTTTGTATCGATCCAACTATCAATTGAGCTTCCTGAAATAAAATTTTGGATTCCTATTAATGGCATGTTCTGACCTAGTAGACAGTTGAAATTGGAAAAATTTCATCAAATTCAAGTATGTAGGCTTTGGATAAGCTTTCTAAAGCCACTAAGTT
>NC_081544.1:165521-179915 GCF_901000735.1 Corylus avellana | reverse complement strand
AGAAGGAAAGGTCTAAGAAGAAGACACGTGTGGAAGAAGGGAAAGTTGGGGAGTACAACTGTCCTATTTTCTTCTTCACTTTATGTTAATTTTATGCATGCATTTTTTTTGTTTAAGCCTGCATTTTGCAAGGCCTTTCTATGTAATTTCCAGTACTTCCATTTTGGCACTTCTAGAACCTTGGGGAAGGAATCCAGGTGGCCATTTTGTTAGAATATATTCTAACAAAATGGGTGATATAATGGGGGACACTCTCATTAGGTGAGGTATGCATAGAGGTTCCTGGCTTGAGACATTGTAGGAGAAGGAGCAATCTCGAATCTGCTCATTTATCTTCAATATATCTTCTGCATTATTCCATTTCCTTTGCTGTTCTCCATTGAACCCATAAAAATCATCATACAAAACCAGAAAAGCCTTTACAATTGGTATCTGAGCCAACGATCTTCTTAGTTTAGCTTCCCCAACCACCAGAAAACACAAATTTTTTTTTTCCTATCATACTTTACCACGGCAGAAGGTACTCGTCTCTTTCAAATGTCTGAATCTCTAAAGGAGTGTCAGGAGGCTATTAACTTGCAACACACAGTTAACACTGATGTTCAGCAACACCTTATGGAGCTGCATGAGATGATGCAGACGCTCGGGGCTAACCAGAACCCTCTACCTCCTCCTCCACCTCCACCTCCACCTCCAGCAGCGAATGACCTTGAGCAAGTTCCTGGCCATGATGAGAGGTGCTAGCAGGACCATGCGCTGGATTGGCGTGACAACAGGGATTTCAGACGTCATCCATTAGAAGATGACCATGACTAGTTCTGGGGAAAGAGACAGATGCACACCTGTACCTTATGCCTAGATTTTCCAAGGTTTTCTAGTGAGAATTCCTCTGGTTGGACGTACAAGGTAAACTAGTTTTTTGAATATTACCAAACTCCTCTGTATCAGCGAGTCCGCATGGCTTCCTTTCATATGGAAGGAGAGGCCTCGGTATGGTTTCAGGACGCTGATGAGGCTGGCCAGTTTCCTACTTGGGAGATATTCCTCCAATCCTTACTCACTTGTTTTGGCCCTGCCTACGATGACCCCATGGAAGCTCTCACCAAGTTGCACCAAACCTCCACTGTGACTGAGTATACTTCTCAGTTTGAATTCCTCTCCAATCGACTCCGTGGAATTTGGATAGGAACCATTTGAGCTGCTTCTTAAGTGGCCTCAAGGATGAGATTCGACTTCCATTACGAATGCTCAATCCTCTGACATTAGTTGCTGCCTTTGGCTTGGCCAAACTCCAGGAGGAATATTTGATAAGCGTTAGAAAAGATCTCAAAGCAGCCATCCATTCCACATCCTTTACCGGTCACCATTCCTGGGGTTCTTTGAGCTCCACTCCAAACCTGACCTCTGCCCCACCCAACCCAAACACTAGACCACAAACCAATTACCCTGTTCAAAAAATCTCATCGATTCAAATGCGTGAACATAGGGAGAAAGAGTTATGTTACTATTGTGATGACAAATGGAATCCGGGACACCGGTGTAAGTCTCCTAAGATTTACCTATTGACGGGAATGGAATTCCAAGATGAGGAATGTGGTGATGAGATTTTTTATGACTCCATTGAAGATACTCCTACCATGGTTGAGAATGCTATGTTGGAAGGAATTGAAGCAGCCATTTCCTTACACGCTATTGAGGGGTCACTTAGCCCCAACACCATGCGTTTGGTGGGATTCATTCAAAATCAGTGTGTGGTTGTCTTGATTGACTCAGGCAGCATGCATAATATTTTGGACCCATCTTTGTTACGAAAGATTCCACTCTTGGTGGCACCTACACCTACATTGCAGGTGAAGGTGGCAAATGGTGCTAAGCTTTTAAGTGGCAAGCGATGTCACTCTGTGGCCTTGAAATTGCAAGGTAACACATTCATCACTAATTTCTATGTTCTTACTTTGGGAGGTTGTGATGTTGTGCTGGGTATTGGTTGGTTAAGGACATTAGGGCCTATTTTGTGGGATTTCAATTTATTAACCATGCAATTCCAAATTCGGGAGGAGACTATGACATTTAATGGTTTAAGCCCTACTGGGTTATCATTGGAAGAGGGTCATCAGTTTCTTAAAGGCTCAACATCTATGAATAAGGGTGTCTTATTACAGCTATATGCACTAGAGTTTGATCATGCCTCTAACCCTATTCTTGAACCGCTCTGGGGTATAATGCATGAATTTAAATCCATCTTTGATGAACCTAAAGGATTACCACCTCCTAGGTCTCATGATCATCAAATCCCCCTCAAAGGTACTCAACCTATATCTGTTAATCCCTATAGATACCCTTTTTACCCAAAAACGGAGATAGAAAAGATTGTATGTGAACTTTTGGAGTCTGGGGTAATTAGACCTAGTCAAAGTCCATTTTTTGCCCCTGTGTCGCTGGTTAGGAAGGCAGATGGTTGTTGGCGTATGTGTGTTGATTATAGGGCACTTAATCAAGAAACCATCAAGGATAAATATCCTATTCTTGTAATTGATGAACTATTGGATGAACTCCATGATGCAAAATATTTTTCTAAGTTGGATCTAAGGTCAGGATACCATCAAATCCGTGTGAAACCTGAGGATGTTCCCAAAACTGCCTTTCGAACTCATGAAGGCCACTACGAGTTTTTAGTAATGCCATTCGGCCTCACTAATGCTCCATTGACATTCCAGGGGTTGATGAATGACATCTTCAGACCCTTCTTAAGAAAATTTGTCTTGGTTTTTTTTGATGATATTTTAGTATACAACAAGACTTGGGCTGATCACGTGAACCACCTTTGAACCGTGTTGGGTGTGTTGCAATCTAATCTCCTTTATGCTAAAGCTTCTAAGTGCATCTTTGGGGTACAGGAAATTGAGTACCTAGGCCATCTTATCTCTAATCTGGGGGTTCGGGCAAACCCATCTAAGCTTGAATCCATGCTTCAATGGCCCACTCCTGCAAACATCAAGTTCTTAAGGAGTTTTCTTGGGCTCACTGGCTATTATCTTAAATTCATTAGGGGGTATGGAGTCATTGCATCCCCCCTAACAGCATTACTGAAGAAGAATTCCTTCCACTGAAATGATAGTGCCACAGAAGCTTTACTCAAACTCAAGCAGGCCGTGACTAGTCCTCCTATGTTGAGACTTCTTGACTTTACTCAGACCTTCACCATTGAATGTGATGCCTTTGGTACCGGATTGGGTGCAGTGTTAATGCAAGAGGGTCACACCATTACATTCCTCAGCCAGGCCTTGAAAGGACAAGCATTGAACCTCTCCACCTATGAGAAGGAGTTGCTGTCCTTGGTCAAGACAGTTCAAAAGTGGAGACCTTCTTTGTTAGGGAAGCCTTTTAAAGTAAAAATTGACCAGCAATCCCTCAAATTTTTGCTGGAGCAGAAGATTGGGACAACAGCCTAATAGTGCTGGATTTCCAAACCACTTGGTTATGACTTTGTAATAAAGTACAAGAAGAGGAAGGAAAACCGAGTAGTTGATGCCTTGTCTCACAAATTTGAGGATTCTAAGAATGAAGTGACTATTTCTCTCATTTCTTTTCCCACTCCTACTTGGGTGGATGACATGAAATCCTCCTATCTCCAAGATACTGTTACCAGGGACTTGTATTCCAAATTACAGGAAGGGCTAGATACACCAAAAGGGTATACCTTGCAGCAGGGTTTGATCTTACGAAAGGGTCGCATCTAGATTGATAAGAACTCAGCCTTTAAACTCCAATTCTTAGCTTACATTCATTCCAACCCCACTGCGGGTCATTCAGGCTACCATAAGACCGTCCATCGAGCTAAGGCAGATTTTTATTGGGAAGGGATGCGGCAAGACATCAAACAATTTATCAAAGAATGCTCTATATGCCAAGAAAGCAAACATGAGACCACCCTCCCTGCAGGTTTACTCCAACCTCTTCCTATACCTACACGAGTATGGTCAGATATTTCTATGGATTTCATAGAGGGTTTGCCTCTCTCTCACGGCTGCACAGTGATTCTAGTGGTAGTGGACAGATTCACTAAATATAGCCATTTCTTACCCCTTTCCCATCCTTATATAGCTTCTATGGTTACTCACATTTTCTTGTCTAACATCTTCAAACTTCATGGTATGCCAAAAACCATTGTGTCAGACAGGGATCCGATCTTTACTAGCACCTTTTGGCGAGAACTCTTTCAACTACAGGGTATCTCATTGGCTTTCAGCTCAGCCTATCATCCCCAATTTGATGGCCAAACCGAATCACTAAACAAGTGCGTCGAAACCTACCTGCGATGCTATGCGGAGACTAAACCAAAGGGGTTGCCTATGGCTGAATGGTCGTATAATACAAACTACCATTCTTCTACTAGCTTAACCCCCTTTGAGGCAGTTTATGGTTATCCTCCTCCCTCCTTGTTATCCTATGTTTCAGGGACATCAACAATCCTTGCTGTAGATACTCAATTGAAGGATCACAGCTCTGTTCTAACTCTTCTTAAGGAACACCTGCAATTGGCACAGAATCGTATGAACGTGAAAGCAGATAAGAAGCATACAGAGCGGAATTTTGAAATAGGAGATTGGGTTTATCTCCGTCTTCAGCCTTATCGCCAGAAAACTGTGGCTATGCGGAAGAATTTCAAACTCTCACCTCGGTTCTTTGGCCCTTTTCGCATTATCCAGAAGATTGGTCTTGTCGCCTATAAGCTGGATTTACCATTAGAAGCAAGAATCCACCCAGTCTTCCATGTCTCTTGCCTCAAAAAGAAATTGGGCAAGCAAATTGTACCACTTCCTATCCTTCCACCAGTGGATCAGAATGGAGAGGTTAAGATCGAGCCCGAATCAGTGATTGAGAGACGTATGGCCGAGAAGAAGGGTAGGTCGATCACGGAAGTGCTAATTCGTTGGAAGGGAGCTTCACCTGAGGATGATACTTGGGAGTCCCTTTGGGCTTTGCAGGAATAGTATCCTCACCTTGTGGGCAAGGTGCTTTGTAGGGGAAGGCCCTGTTATGGGTGCACGTAGAAGACCTCACAGCCAAGTAGTGGTACATAAGGAAAGGTCTAAGAAGAAGACACGTGTGGAAGAAGGGAAAGTTGGGGAGTACAACTGTCCTCTTTTCTTCTGCACTTTATGTTAATTTTCTGCATGCGTTTTATTTGTTTAAGCCTACGTTTTGCAAGGCCTTTCTATGTAATTTCCAGTACTTGCATTTCGGCACTTCTAGAACCTTGGGGAAGGGATCCAGGTGGCCATTTTGTTAGAATATATTCTAACAGAATGGGTGATATAATGGGGGGCACTCTCATTAGGTGAGGTATGCATAGAGATTCCTAGCTTGAGACGTTGTAGGAGAAGGAGCTCTTGAATCTGCTCATTTATCTTCAATATATCTTCTGCATTATTCCATTTCCTTTGCTATTCTCCATTGAACCCATAAAAATCATCATACAAAACTAGAAAAGCCTTTACAAGGAGGGTAGGCAGCGAAGGTCACCCCTCCTCCCCACCTATGCGGCGCTCACTCAAACAGGGGCTAGGGTTTTTTTTATTTTATTTTATTTTATTTTATTTTATTTTATTTTATTTTTTAAATTTTTCGCACGTGCGTTTGGTAAAACATGTTAAAAAATATTTTTTCTATCAATTGAATGTTTGGATAACATTAGCATATAATTGCGGTTTCATAGACAAATTACCAATAAGGACATTTGTTTATAACAGTAAAATAACTAACATTGTCTATAAGCCTCAATTTTAACACATTTGCAAACAAAAGTATAACTTATAATTTGATATTAATTTTGAGTTTTCAACATAAGCAATGGTATCTTGCCATATTATTAGTTATTTCTATATGCCTTTTTTTTGTTTTTTCTTGAGACAAATTTCATATAGACATATAATAAAGAATAAAGGTTTTTAAAATATTTTAGGTGGGTATTTTTGAAATTTTCATTGACACTTGAAAATTTGATAATTATTGCGCCAAATATTGGTTGATTTTGCTTTAAATTCAAGCATTTTCAAATAAGCATCCCTGCACCCCTAGCTTGCTTATAAAAATCGTTGATTTTTTTTTTCTCAATTTTAAATTATGCATTTTTAAAATCGCAATGCTTTGTGTTTTGTAATTAAAAAAAAAAAAATGCAAATTATTATTACAATATCGCAACCTAAGACTAATATGCTTGTAAATGGGTGTGTATCATTCCCTCCAGGTTGGAGTGACAACGTTCTCAAATTTGAATTGTCTCCCACTATGTTTTGATGCCAATGTGTGGTCATTGAGCAAGGCTTCGAGCCGGGGAGAGGGTCTTCCCAGCCCGAAGCCTCGATTTGAGATAGTGAAAAGAACCACTCAACCAGATAAGGACGAGCGCGTGGGGGGAATTTTGCAAGTCTACGAGGTCAAGTGTCGATTCCATTATTTTGCATTGTTACGGGACTTCTAATTAGGGTCCATAAATTTTGTCCTGATTAAAAATTTGACATAAAATTAAAAGGTTAGAGTTGAGAAGTTAGACCCATTTAATTAAATAAGTTAGATTATAGTTAACGTATATAGTTTTATACAGATGTTTCGACCCGAGCCCAACATACGGCATAATGATAAATAATTTTTTACATGACTCGCGAACCCGACACCAATTTAATACAAAATTAGAGAGTTAATGTTGATGGATTTGACCAGTTTAATTAAATAAATTGGGTTAAAGCTAACCTATCTAGTCTTATATAATAACTCAACATGACCCGAACCCGATATGCGAATATGAATTGCCACCTCAACTTTTAATCTCACATTTATAATTGGTTAAACCATGATTTGGTCCCTAAACTATATGTCAAATTTTTATTTTTTATTTTTTAATTGAACTATCAAATTTACAATTTAAATATAATTTTGTTTAATTAAAACTAGAACAACGTCATTTTAGGGAAATGAGTAGGGCAACCGTGGGTTTTATAAATAGATGCGTTTTTTTTTTTTTTTTCCAGATTAGATTTCGATTTATAAATATTTATAATTCAATTTGTATTTTCATATTACAATTTGCAAGTGCATTTAGTTCAAAAATTGGATTAAACCCATCTAGAAAAGATCATAAAAAGCTTTTTTTAAAAGATCATAGTTAAAAAACACAAAAAGGCCAAAAAAGAAAAAAAAAAAAAATCCCAAAATGTAAAGTGGATGTCAAGGGCGGTTAGTACAAAAAAAAAAAAAAAAAACCTACTCGCAAGTATGCGTTTATGGGCAAATTTTGCAAAGTGCGCATCTAGGGGTGAAAAAGCGGATGCTTAATAACTAGTTGCTAACCGCTATATATATATATATGCATGAAATAATGTCGTTTTTGTGTTTAAAGTTTTAAATTTGAAATATATATAAAAATCTAGAAACGATGTTTTATGTAATATGATATTATCGCACTACCATAGAAACAATATTGTTTTAGTTTTTTTTTTAATTATTATTATTATTTTTTAATTTTAATTTTTTCCTTTAAAAAGCAGTTTGTGGTTATTGGAGTTACTAACCCTAATCGCCGGCTAACCGCCTGGCGGTAAACGGAACCAGTTAGTGAATTTTACTAATAATCACTAACCGTAATTGTCTTTTCACCCAATAGTTTCTAAAATTTGTTATTCGCAAAGTGCAGATGGAGCTGCGGAATAAGGGCGCGTTTGGCAATGCAATTTTATAGACAAAAAACATGATTTTAAATCAAATCGGAGAAAATAAATTATATGGTAGTATTTTTAAATAATAGCAATTTGAAATACAGAAAATCTACGTTTTCAATTAGCAAGTAAGAGTGTTTTTTTGGGACTCAAGTGGTAGCTTAATCGATAGTGGACCACGTCTAATGAAGCGGAGGTTACTAGTTTGAATCCCCATTTTCCCTTTCCTTGTGTGGACATGTAAAAAAAAGAATGCTTTTTTAAAAATACACAATTTTAAAGACTAAGAATCATATATTTTAAAATCATTATTTTTAAATTGCAAAGGCAAAAAAATCCTTAAGAGTATTTACGTAGTTAAAAGAAAAAGAAAGGGAGAAATATAAGAAATACTTTGGGAAAAATATAAAAGAGCCCATCAAATTATCAGTCATTTTCGATTTAACCCCCTAATGTTCCAAAAGTGATAAAGTAGTCCCCCAAACTACCAAACTATTGCATTTTGGCCACTCCGTTAGTCAAAACTGCCAGTTTGGACGGAAACTGTGTTGTTTTGTTATGGTAAGTTATTACAATGCCCTTTTATGAAAAAAAAAAATTTGGAAAAAATATAAAAAAGCCTCCCAAACTACCAGCCGTTTTCATTTTAGCCCCTTAATGTTTAGAAAGTGATAAAGTAGCCCCTCAACAAAACGACGTCGTTTTACAGTTTTCGTCCAAACTGACGGTTTTGACTAACGGAGTGGCCAAAATGCAATAGTTTAATAGTTTGGAGGGCTACTTTATTACTTTTGAAACATTAGAAGGTGAAATCGAAAACGACTGATAGTTTGGGAGGCTTTTTTATATTTTTCCCAAATACTTTTTGCCTACAAGTTCTGAAATATAAACTTCATGTTATATATCAAAATGTTTCAGTACCATTTGTAAGTACTTTTGTGTACATCGCAAAATGATAATTCCATATATAATAAGACATCTTAAGGTCTAGAACAGTGTCGTGTAATGCCGTCCACGCAACTGAGCAAGCGTATGTTAACTGTCACATTCAAAGATAGGACACAAGAATATGCATAGGCTAACGTGCTTAGAAGTCTGTTGCATCTCATATATGATATAACCAATAATTTTTTTTCCTTTGTTCAAGTGTGTGTACAACTTTTCTACTTACAAACGTCGGTACCATGGCAAAAAGAATAGAAAGTGTTACAAGGATCAAGGAATTTGAAACCCCTCTAATTAATGCCAATATTTACAGATCCTAGTCTATTTCTAAAGAATCCAGGTTATGAAGAAAAGGAAGAGACACAAAGCTGCTTAGGTCTTTCAAGTGGAAGCTTCTCCATCTCAAGACTGCCATGGTCAGAGAGAGAGGCATCTTCCCCATTAGTCTCAGCCTTTTTAATCTCATCCAAAGCTCTTTTAGCATAAACAGTGAATGCAATTGTGGTAATGACTGCGATAATGAAGGAGATAATGTTGTATATGATTTCCACCGTAGTCAGGTGAAGGTTCCCATACTTTGCATCTGCTAATGTCCTTATCAACCGACCACTGCACAGAAGTACAACCACCAGTGAGAGTCACCATAGATGAAATACAGGGGAAATGAAAAGAAAAACCAAAGAATTTAATTAGGCAAACTAGTTCATCTATCAATAGATTCCTGACCATATTTGGTTCTAACTTATGTGTTTGCCATCAATAAGCACTAGAGAATAGGAAAATCTAATTTTATTTTTCTCTGAACCATGATCATGGCAAAATAGTCATATTAGGAATTCAGAGCACAAACCTATAGATATAAATGAAAGCTTCTGGGACCATTCCAGCAATTGATCCACATAAATAGGGCCAAAACTTCATACTTGTTACCACAATTGCATAGTTGAAAATTGTGTATGGAAACGGCGAAACCCTAAAGAGAGCAACCACTTTGAATTGTTGGAACCAGCTTCCTTCTCCAGCCAGTCTAATCATTTCAGCTTTCTGGGGCCATTTCTTTAACCATTGCTGCATAATTAAGACAAGACAGATGAGGGACAGGTATATAAAAACCATTTCCCACTTCATTAAATCCTTCATTCGGTATATATAAAATAAAAGTCTTCTCCAATTTTTTTTTATAAAAAAAGCTAATAAAAGTCTTACATGAATGCGGTCACGGAATAGCAGTCCAATTAAATAGGGGAGGATCATCCCAATAGTTGTTCCAACCATGATTATAACAAACCCAATTCCATATCCAAAAATCATCCCAGCCAACCACATGGAAGGTCCAGAAGGGATTAAGAAAACAGGAAAAAGTGCCAGAGAAGCAACAAGCACAAGGGCAAGAACTGGACGGCCAAAGGCAGTGGCTTCCCACTGCATGAGTGGAAAGAGAACCTGCAGCGAAATTGGAAAAGCTTCAAATGAAAATTAAGCAAAAATTTAGAGATTCCACATAGCAAAAGTACTCCATTAATGGTAAAATCATATATATTTTTTTTTATATATCCTTTGTCTTGCTCGGTTATATAGAATTGAACATGGTAGACATAGCATACTTATCTAAATAGCAAAGTGAAAAATCAGGGCATCTAAAATTTTATCATGGAAGTTCAATCAATACACAGTACATTTGGTGATTATTATGGTAATGCCTCCATATTAGTCAATCAGCGCAACCACTCAAAAGTTATGCAAATGCTGTTTTAAGCTTATATCCCTCTGCATGTTTCTTGCTGTAGGTCTAACTACAGAAAAATTTTATCTTCCACAAAAATAAATAATTAGAAGAAACAAACAATGCTGACGAGCAAGGATGCCAATTTTTTGTTGACCTTAGAGGATTTTTATATGGACAAAAATTTCCTTCAAACTAAGTTGGAGGAAAATCCTTTAACCAGTCTAATAAATTGCCATGTGTCCCTCAATCATGTGAGAGTCACATGTTTTTTTTTTAATATAATTAACATACTACCTACACCGTTAACTTCTTTTAATCTAACGTTAACTCCTCTTCTTACACTCAAACACACAAAGCAGTCCAAAGTCTCTCTCCCTCGATTGTTAATCTCCCTTCTCAATTTTCTCTCTCATACATGGTCTGAAAAGTTGCAGCTGGAGCTGGACATGTATCAGAGTGATGGAAATAGAATCAAATATATGTGTATGTGCTAAAATTCCTTCTGTGCGCACCCTTAATAATGGCCCACTAATCAGACTGTAAGGAATATAGAGCCATTTTCGATTTTTAGAGACATTTTGACACTGGAACATGCAGAGGCATTGGAACTCTCCAGTTTCCATCTGTGTCAATTCCCATCCAATATATGAAGGTAATCATGTCTTTCAAAAACCAGCTTTGGCTCAGATGATTAAACACCCGCTTTGGTTACCCCTGATTTCTTCCAATATTCTCATACTGCACCACAGAAGGCTAACAGGAGGAATCTCCATTTTGCAAGCCGTAATTAACGGTACAGACAGAAGGCTACTCTTTTTTCCCAACACATGGCTCTACATTTGATTCTATTGCTATCACTCCAATGCGCTTTTCAGGCCGTGTTTGAAAGAGAGAGAGAGAGAGAGAAAGGAGGTGATCAACTGAGGAAGAGACACTCTTGGACTGTTCTGTGTGTTTGAGTGTAGGACGAGGTGTTAACAAGAGAAGATGAGTAAACGGTCTGTTAATTATGTTAAAAACTCTTGGACTCTTCAGTTTGTTTGAGTGTAGGAGGAGGTGTTGACATTAGAAGATGAGTAAACGGTAACATAACCATGTGCCTCTCACATGATAAATGGACACATGACAATTTATTAGACTAGATTGGAGGACAGTTTGGAAGAATGTTGTCCTTGTATTATTTTTCGTATTAATACTTGGAGAATTTTAGGTCATCCAAAAGACATAATACTTAAGGATGAAGGAATGAGATCAAATGTTAGTTACTCAAATTGAGAATCTTCAATGTTGAAATTTAACATGGTAAACTATGCCACGTCTTAGTCATACGAATTATAGCAAGTAGTCAACACAACATAGCGGTGAGCTTGTCAGAAAAATGTGCAATAGTCAAATACTCCTATGCCCAAGACAATCAGAAGTCAAGTATCACTTTCAACATAAAATGCTTCAGGAGAAATTTCAGGAA
Organism: Corylus avellana; assembly: GCF_901000735.1. Lineage (NCBI taxonomy): Eukaryota > Viridiplantae > Streptophyta > Magnoliopsida > Fagales > Betulaceae > Corylus > Corylus avellana. The sequence continues at coordinate 168,061 of NC_081544.1, read as the reverse complement.
TTAGAGAGTCAGCACAAGTAGCTGTTAACAGTGTCAAAGGTCCAGTGAAAAAGCCTAAAAAATTGAAAAAAATATAAATTGACATTAGATAGGGCTAATCAATGCTGACCCGATACACGTTCTTTATGACAACACATGAATTAAAAAACTTCCAGTGAAACAAGTTAATTAAAAATCAAAAGAGTTGAGAATAGGAACTACCTTCTCAAAAAGAAATGGAACTCCCCATTTCAAGAAAATGAGAAGAAATATTATGATTACCATGCACCATAATAAGACTTTGATCCACCAGAGGAAAGATTTAGTCCCTGCTTCTGCTTGAGGCTGTAAGATATCAGCTTCTGCTGAAGATGGTTCACTTGATATAACCAGTCTAGTGTATTCGCTGTTCTCTCTCACATGATGCTCAGAATTTGCTTGTTTGACTAACTCAACAGAGGAACTTGGCATCTTTATTGATAACCCAGAAGGCTATGAAATTAGAAAAAAGAAAGCACAGTATAAGCCTAGGCAAGCATAATTTAGAATAAGTAAATGAAATGTCTTACATATTACATGTAAAACCAAATCAGTTGCACAAGAGGTTAAGAATCCTGAACCATTCATGCCAGGCAACGATAGAATATTTTAAGTATACAAGTCTTTCCCTCTTAAGGCTATGGCTTTCATATAATTGGGCATGTGATTTCTAGTGGCAAATATCATGATATCAAAATTGTATTACGTGAACGATTCCACAGGGAAATACTCCTGTTCTAAAGTAGTCACAGGCTAGATGCTAATAAAATTAACAACAATGCACAGAAAAGAGTAAACTTATTATCTCAATCCAACACGGTACTGAGGAAATTGTCAACTAACAATTACAGGTAGCTATATACATGAAGAATAAATAATGGTCCAACTTCAAAACTAAACTAAATTACTACTTACTGAAGTGTACTTAGTTCCGCAGACAAGATAAGATCAATTAGCTCCACTAAAACTACACTGGCCTGACCAGTCTAACCGGTCAAAATAACAAGATCTAACTTGATCTTGGAAATTTGAGTTCAACTCAAAGAATGATGACATCTAAAATGGTATGGTATTATTATTGTTTGGAGAATGTCTCACATACAAAATCACTAACTTCTCTTTATCTGTCGTTGGTAATATGAAAAGTTGGAACAAGGACTTGGTGAAATAATATTTGAAACTAGTCTATTAATATTTTGCAGACTGATAGCAAACATTGATGTCGTACAAGTTGAAGACACTACACGCCCAAGAAATTCCACAACAAATGCAGGATGGGGATTGCAAGAAAGGGCATAATAGACAATGTACCAACCACCATTCTAAGTAATATTAAATGGTATAAAACAACTAATCAACAGGATTTTGAATGGCATGAAGATGAAGACCATGTTTGTCCTCAGTATGAACAAACAAGAAAAAATGTAGTTAGCAATCCTTGGGGGTCATTCGATGTAAAAAGTTGCAAAATTTTATGCATTTTATGCGGATCGCTGAAGTTTACATTACAATGGCAATTATAGAAGTTTTTTCCGATGAATGGCAATTATAGTAGTTGAAATAGCGTGCTCGTAAGAGAAAAAATCGGACCAACAGACTTTTATCCCAGTGGTTTAGCCCATCGCAGTTAGAGTAGATGACTAGTACACCTATCATATGCTAATTTTCTTCTCAATTAAGCAATATTTAAAAGAAACGAGAATTCATGAATTTATTCAGATATTATAAACTTGTATACACAATAATTCTTCTAAATGCCACATGGAACAGCTAACGGCACTTGTCGTCCCTCTACTCTTTAATCAATCGATTCGAGTAATTAATTACTCCAACGATGTCTTTGCAAGCATAGAAACCAGTAGAGGACCCAATTTCCAAAAAAAAAAAAGAAAGAACGGAAATCACTTGGTACGCAATAAGAAAGCAGATCAAATAGCAGAGCTGAACCAAATTAAATATTTTTACCTTTTACTGGAGGAGAAGGAACAGAAGTTTTGGAAGTAGTCTGCCGCAGGAAATTGTCACGACAACTGCCGATTCCCAGAGGACTGAGGCTGTTTGGTTGCTTTTCGTTCCACCACCACTCCCTTTGCTTCCAAACAAGGTCCTCAAACTCAACGCACCAATATTTCTTCTTTTCTCTTTTCTTTTTTCGGACCCTTTTCTCATTAAAAATGGCCGTATAGTAGTCCGCACGCGGCACACCCAACCTGACTTTTGACTTTGGCCACAGTTTTGACATTTACAGGACACTCCCCGTTTTAAAGTTCCCATTGAACCTTCTGCCTTCGCCTTGCTTTTTTTTATTTTTTATGGGTTAAATACTAAATTAGTCTTTGGGGTTTCACAACTTTATTTTTTCCCTCCCTGGGGTTTCATTTTTATCACAGGAGGTCCCTGTGGTTTTGATAAGTGACCAAATTAGTCCATCCGTTAGTTGATCGTTAAACTGACACGTGGACCAATCAGACGTCGACACGTGGCACATATATTAATTTTTTTTTAAATTTTTTTTAATTAAA
>NC_081544.1:161057-165501 GCF_901000735.1 Corylus avellana | reverse complement strand
TTTTTATATATATTATTTACTTGCGTCAAAGTAGTCTCCCGTCGCTTTTATTTTAGAAAAAGGATCCGGGCTTAAGAATTGAACGGCTCAGATTTAATCATATTTCTTTTAAGCCACGTGTAAGAAACTTTCTCTTCTCTTTCACGTCTTCTTCTCTCTCCCTCTTCCCCTCTCAAACATCACTCTCTCCTCAGACAAGAAGCCACTGTTTGGTAATCAAATCTTTACAATATGAAAAATATTCTCTATAAGAAAATAAACCAACATAATATTGTTGACATAACTTAATATTCAATATGGAGAAATGTTAGAGGCCAATATTTTCTTTATATTTGGTAAATTTTATCTTACAAATCAACTATTAATTTAGGATAAATATATTATAAGTTCCTAAGTTAACCCGCCAAAACTAAAAAATTCTTTTTTTTTTTTTTTTTTTTGATTTTTAGGATTAATTAAAATGCCAATAAAATTTTGGGTTAAATACTTAATATCCCTGGAGTTTGGAAACTTTATTTCCACCCCCTAAGGTTTCATTTTTATCACAGGACCCCCCTGGGGTTTTGATAAAGGATCAATTTAGTCTATCCGTTAGTTGACCGTTAGGAGTGACACGTGGACCAATCAGATGTTGATACGTGACATCTATTTAATTTTTTTTTTTTAAAAAAAAAAAAAAAGAAAAAAAGAGAAGGAAAGGTGGCTAAGCCACCCCTTGGCCATTTGGGGGAGGCTCAGCCACCCCCATCTGGCCGGATGGGAGTGGCCAAGCCACTCCCTGGGCACCAAGGGGGTGGCCGAGCCACCCCCAATTTTTTTCCCTTTTTTTTTTTTAATTTTTTTTTAAAAAAATTTAAAAATTAAATAGGTGCCACGTGTCAATATCTGATTGGTCCACATGTCAGTCCTAACAGATGGACTAACTTGGTCCTTTATCAAAACCCCAGGGGGTCCTGTGATAAAAATGAAACCCCATAGGAATAAAAATAAAGTTTCCAAACTTCAGGGGGTTTTAAGTATTTAACCCTAACATTTTTACTTGTTAGATTTTTTTTTTCAAAATAGTTAACGGCCGTTAATTTCATTGAAATTGTGCATTTTACAAAGCTGCCATTCACCGAAATTTTTGATATACGTATCCACACACGTAGGATCAAAATTCACCGTTTTCGCTGGAGCAATTTTTGAGGGACTTTTATGGGTATTGGGTATTGGTTAGAATCCTATAGGAAGCTCTATATGGTTGTAAATCCAAAGAAATGTCTTCCCTTGAGCATAATTTGCCAATGAGATTCGCAACTCCAGGGTCTGGTCAGAGGGGAAGTAAAAATCCTTCTTGAGATAATCGTTTGATCCTTCATTGGCTTCGGCGAGAAGGAGAGGAGAAGGACGATCGAAGAATCAGAGAATGGATCGGTTGAGGTCGTTTTGGGTAAATAAATCAGGATTTCCGATGATAATACGCTAGGTGTTGGAATAAGCGGCTTATATTCTACTACTGGCCCATTGCGTGTAATTAGTTTATGTAGGCCTGTGGACAAATAAGTTGTTGGGGGTATTTTGAGATTTTCCAAAGTACTTATAATTAGGGTTTTCCTATAAATATGTTATGTTGTAACCCGAAATCATTGAATAATAAAATATAGCCACATTCTCTCCTGTGGACGTAGGCACATTGCCGAACCACGTAAATCTGTGTGTCAACTCTCTCTTGATCTTTATCTTTTCGATTCTATATTATTCATCATTATTGTGCACGGTAACAACAATTGGTATCAGAGCCTAATTATACAATGACTGGGATTGGCACATCTTCTACGAAATTCGACATGATGAAGTTCGATGGATCTAGTAATATTGGGTTATGGCAGAGACGTGCCAAGGATTTGTTGGTGCAACAAGGGATGGTGAAGGTGTTATATGGGACGAAACCAGAAGGGATGGCAGACATAGATTGGAAGGAACTTGAAGCGAAAGTGGTGGCTACTATTCGGCTTTGTCTAGGAGATGACGTGATGTATCATGTCATGGACAAAGAATCTCTGGTGGCAGTTTGGTTGAAACTGGAAAGTCGGTATATGTCAAAGTCGTTGATGAACAAGCACTATCTAAAGTAGCGGTTGTACGGCTTGAAGATGGTGGAGGGCTCGGATCTAAGTCACATCAATGCATTCAATCAGATAATCGGAGATCTGAAGAGGGTTGATGTGAAGTTCAAAGACGAAGACAAGGTGTTGATGCTATTGAATTCACTCCTAACTTCTCATATGTATGAGAATTTGGTTACAACTCTAACATGGGGGAAAGAGTCCTTGGAGTTAGAGGACGTTACAGAAGCCCTATTGGCTTTTAATCAGAGGAAAAAAATCAAAGATGAAAGTTTTCAAGGAGAATGGCTAGTTGTAAAGGGTAACCAAGAGCGTGGAAGAAGCATTAACAAGGTTGGTTCAAATGGCAAGAATTCTCGGTCAAAGTCCAGGAGAAGGAAGGACATCATCTGTTATAAGTGCGGAAAGAAAGGGCACATGAAGTGGGATTGTCCAAACTGGAAGAAGAAAAAGGACGACGAGAATGAAGGTTCCTCAAAATCTGCGAACATAGTGGAAGACAATTCAAACGATCCTGATGGTGATATGCTTTCTGTTGCATCAAATTCAGAGCATCATGTGGATTCTAGATTCTGGACTCAGCATGTTCCACGTGACGTCCAACAGTGATTGGTTTGACACCTACAGGTCAATTAATTCTAGTATAGTTACTATGGGTAATGGTGGACATTGTAAAATTACTAGCATAGGTAATATCAAGATTAAGATGTTTGATGGTGTGATTAGAATATTATGTGATGTTAGACATGTACCAGAAGTGGAAAAGAATCTGATTTCATTAGGCACCTTAGACTCAAACGGTTATGGTTATAAGTTTGAAGATGGAGTAATGAAGGTGACTAAGGGTGCGATGGTAGTGAAGGGACAGAAAAGTTAAAAGAATATCTATAAACTGTTAGGAAGTACAGTTGTAGGTGGAGTCACCTCTGTGGAGTCTGAGTTTGATTGTACTGTTTTGTGGCATATGCGGTTGGGTCATATGAGTGAGCGGGGCATGTTGGAGCTTCATAAGAAAAATTTGTTGAAGGGTGTTAAAACGTGCAAGCTTGAATTCTGTAAATTCTGTGTTCTGAGAAAATAGAATTGGGTACAATTCAAGACAGCCACACATAAGACAGAGGGCATTATTGACTATGTTCATTCTGATGTTTGGGGACCAGTGAAGACAGTATCACGGGGAGGACATATGTATTTTGTGATCTTTATTGATGATTTTTCCAGAAAGGTTTGGGTGTACTTCATGCGGCACAAATCAGAAACGTTTGCTAAGTTCAATTTGTGGAAAGCTGGAGTGGAGAACCAGACTGGGAAGAAGGTTAACTGCCTCAGGACAGATAATAGAACTGAGTACACAAACGACAAGTTTAGAGATTTCTGTGAGTAGCATAGTATAAAGAGACATTTCACAGTACCCAAGACATCATAACAAAATGGTGTGGCAGAAATGATGAATAAGTTTATTGCAGAGAGAGCATGATATCTCAGGTTGAATGCTGGACTTGCAAAAATTTTCTGGGCAGATGCAGTGAGTATGGCATGCTACTTGATCAACAAGTCACTGAGAGTAGCACTAGATGGGAAAAAGTTGCAGAGGAGATGTGGATAGGTAATGAGGTATATTACTTTGGGTTGAGAGTATTTGGTTGTCCAGCCTATGTGTACATACCAAGTGAAGAACGATCGAAGCTTGATCCAAAGTCTAGACAATGTGTCTTTCTCGAATATGGGAAAGGGGTTAAAGGTTACAAGTATTGGGATCCGAAGGCAAACAAGGCGGTGATCAGTAGATACGTGGTATTTGAAGAAAATTCCATGTTGAAGAGTACTCAGGGTAAAGAGAAGTAGTAGCAGTGATAAGCAGGTGGTGCAGGTGGAGTTAGAGACTCCTGTGCAGGAGAACACTTCTCAGGGTATAGAGACCTCTACTTTAAGAGTTAAAGAGATCCTACTACTTGTCATCAGCAGCGGAGATCCTACTACTTTTCAAGAGGCTGTCAATAGCCAAGAGAAGAGCAGATAGGTGGGTGCTATGGAGGAAGAGATGGAGTTTCTACATAAAAACCAGATGTGGGATTTGATGGAGCTTCCAGAGAGGAAGAGGGCGATAGCGTGCAAATGGGTGTTCAAGAAAAAGGAAACAGTATCAGAAAAAAGGGGGAGAAAAGTTCAAGGCTCGCCTAGTAGCAAAGGGTTATTCACAGCAAAAAGAGGTTGATTATGAGGAAATATTTTCCCCAGTGGTCAAATGAATGTGACATGACATTCATTTGACCACTGGCGTTGGTAGCTCATTATGACATGACATTGGAGCAAATGAATGTGAATACAGCTTTTCT
>NC_081544.1:140743-160957 GCF_901000735.1 Corylus avellana | reverse complement strand
GAGAGGAGAGAAGGCGGCATCCCCAAACCTATTAGTTCCAGGTATAGGCCCAATACTTGATTATCTTCAAAGAGATGAATACTCGCCAAGGTGGAGATTGTTGGAACAAGTGGCTCATATTCTACTACTAGCCCATTAGATGTAATTAGTTTATGTGGGCTTGGGGACAAATAAGTTGTGGGGGGTATTTTAGGGTTTTCCTATAAATATGTTATGTTGTAACCCTAAATCATTGAATAGTAAAATATAGCTGCACTCTCTCCTGTGGACATAGGCACATTGCCGAACCATATAAATCTGTGTCTCAACTCTTGCTTAATCTCTCTCTTTTCGATTCTATATTATTCATCATTGTTGTGCACGATAACAACACTAGATTTGGCAAATGCACCTTAATCAGAGTAGGGTTTTTGGGGGTAGGAGGGTGAGAATATTCAACGCAATCTAGTTAGTCTATGTATTGTTAAGTGCTAAAATATTCATATTTTCAGCCCTTAACTTGCATGTTTTAATCCCTTGGTTTTAGTAAATTAGGTCATTTTAATTCATTTTTGTGTTTTCCACACTTTTGTAGGGTTTTGGAAGAAAATGAAGTAAATCTAGAAGATTTGGGCTCAAAGAGAGAAGATGGGAAAAATGGGAGCCCCTAACACTACGATCGATCACAGGTTACCTGCGATCGAGCGCAGTACCAAAGAAGACAAAGCACAAATCAGGCCATGAGCGATAAAGCGCACAACAGAAGAGGCTCGATCGCACGGGTTGCGATCGATCACACCAGTGCGCAGGAGACACCTCAAAGTTGCGGCCATGATGCTAATATTTCCATATTAAGGTTTTTCAACTTCCACTTGTAAAAGGTTTTGAAATCCTACGAAATTCCTAGGTTTACTAGTTTGTCAAGGACTTCTAAAGCTTATAAATAGACCCTTAAGTCTCTAGAATAGGGATGCTTGTAAGGAGAAGAATTGGAGCTTTTCAAGTTCAAGTTTCGGGTTTATTCTTTTTCTTTTTCTTTTATTTATTAAAGATGTTTAACAGCAATTCTATGTGTAGCTAATTTATTTAGTAGGGCTAGATTGAAGCCCTAGTTATGTTTAGTTAATATTTCAATATTGACGCCTTTGTAATGATCTTGTTGTGCTATTTAACTTGATTAATACCTACTTGCATGAATTCCTCATATGTGTGTGCCTGATCAACATATGCATGTGGTATGGACTAGTTAATTAAATCAATTTGGATGGCCGAGTCCTGGGTTTAATAAAAGTAACAAAAGAATCCACATTACGGTTCTTGGGTTAATCAACATGGGGAACCGGGAATATATGCCCATACCTTAGGCCTCATGTGTTTGTCGATTTTCATGGAGTATATGCTTTCCTAAGGAACAATTTTGTATACACCATGCTAAATCCCTTAGAAAAGAAAAGAGTTAGAGTATACGCCATGCCTAACTCGTTGCTTAGGGAAATCTATAGCTTAAGGAGTATTAAAAGTAACAAAAGAATCCACATCGCGGTTCTTGGGTTAATCAACATGGGGAACCGGGAATATACGCCCATGCCCTAGGCCTCATGTGTTTGTCGATTTCCATGAAGTATATGCTTTCCTAAGGAACAACTTAGTATACATCATGCTAAATCCCTTAGAAAAGAAAATAGTTAGAATATACGCCATGCCTAACTCGTTGCTTAGGAAAATCTATAGCTTAAGGAGTATGTGCCATGCCTTTAGGTTGACAAACATTAGATATGCATAACATGATCAAAGCATTGGCATATTGTTATATTAGCTGAATATAATTAGTAGTGGATATCAAAGCCCTACCTTTTATTATCATCACTTAAACAATCAATCTTTGTTTTACTTAAAGAATTTATTTTTAAGCAAAATTCAGCAATCCTCATGGGAATGATCCTGTACTTGCACCATATACTACTAAGTTAACCTTGTGCACTTGCAGGTAAAACGTACAATTATTTACCTATTAATTTAGATAGATATTTGGCACAACAAGTTTTTGGCACCGTTGCCAGGGATTGTGGCGAATTTTGTTTAGAATTATTTTCCTTTAGTTGTGTTATTTTAATTTTCAATTTTAAATTTAGTTGTTATCAAGAATCAAAAAGATTTTTCATTTTTCCTAACTTTTTTGTTTTCTGTTTCAGATTGCGGATTAGCATTCTGTGCTTGCGATCAATCGTTAGCCGAGTGTGATTGAGCGCATTGCGATCGAACGCACCAACCTACGATCGAGCGCAGTTCCAGGGAGCTTCTGGACCAGCAGCACTGAAGCTGCCTAACTGAAGAAGCAATTCAGTTGATGCAAGGTCGTCGATCTCAAGACTCAACCATTATTCCACTCGATCCTGAAATTGAGCGGACAATTTGACAACGACCTAGAAACAAAGAAGAAGAGGAAGAAATTGAGATGGATGATTTGCAAGAGAATCCAATTGGGCCAAGACCATTAAAGGCAAATCCACCACGGGTGAGGAGACCGATGAAGCAGGCATTCGTTCCAGCAAACCTCCATCAACCTTCATGCATAGCATATCAACTGGAGGAGGAAGGCAGCTATTATATTTCTCCTCAAATCCTTAATTCATTGACTCCCTTCAGAGGCGCAGTTACTGAGGATCCCAACTTGCATCTTAAAGAATTCTTTGATTTATGCAAGTTGCAACGTATCCAAGGCCTAACTCCAGAGAGACTCAAGTTTGTCCTTTTTCCTTTTTCTTTAAAAGATAATGCTAAACTGTGGTACAATTCCTTGCCTGCAGATTCTATCCATACTTGGGAAGAATTAACCACCAAGTTTCTGAAGAAGTTTTTCCTAGCTCAAAAGACAAAACAACTTAAAAGGGATCTTCAAATGTTCCAACAACGAGATGGAGATTTGCTCTTTGAGGCTTGGGATCACTTCAATTCCTTGCTTCTAAAGTGCCCACATCATAACATCCCTCAAGATGATCAGGTTCAAATTTTCTATGAAGGTTTAGATGATACTAACAAAGGGATGGTTGATTCAGCTTGTGGAAGAACACTTATGAAGAAGAGTAGTGAGGAAGCAAAGGAACTTTTTGAGACATTAAGTGAGCATTCCCATCAATTCTGCTCAAGAAGAAGGAGATGAGTCAAAAGTAAGGGCATGTATGAAGTAAACCTCAGTGGGGGATCGCCCAATCAGAAGGCTGCTGTAGAAAAGAAGTTGGACATGATTGATTGTCAAGGCCATAACTGCTCAGAAAATATCACCTCTACAACAGTACACACAAATCCAGGTATGTGCTCTTTGTTCTCATCTAGATCACACTACTAAGACGTGTCCCTTATCTTCATTTGCATAGCAAGAAGAGGTAAATTATGTGGGACAAAACAGTTATCCCCACAAGAACAATCCATACTCCAACACTTACAATCCAGGATGTCGCAATCATCCAAATTTCTCTTGGAGTAATAATTAAGGACAGCAGAAGGGGCCTCAACAAGGAAGCCAACCAACTCAAGAGTCAAAGTTGAACAAATTGGAGAATATGATACATAACCTGGTGGCTTCACAACAACAATTCATGACTGGTCAAAAACAATTCAATACAAAGATTGATCAAGCCATTCAAAGATTGGAAGTGCAAATAGGCCAGATGGCAAAGGAGCTGAGTGAGAGGAAGCATGGAGAATTTCCAGCTCAAACAATACCTAACCCAGGGAGTCACTAGCAGTTGAAAGCAACCACAGTTCTCAGAGGTCTTGTTGCTACAGCACCAAGGGCACTTAAGCCAAATTCTGTAGAGCTTAAGTGTAGCTCTTCACACTAGAGACATTACAGTCACAAGTAGAAGCGTTTGAGCAGTCCAGAAACTCAAGCGCATCTACTCAAAATAGTGGTACTAAGACTACTGAAGGCGGTACACTTTTTCCCCCCTCTTGTTTTTCTTCATATCAATTTCTTTACTTTACATGTATCTCACTTATCCCGTGTGCTTCTTTTACATTATTGTACATTATGCATTTTAAAAAAAAAAAAATTGTTTTTACTTTCTGTTACTACGATTGATCGCAGAGCTAGCATGCGATCGAGCGCAGTAACCGAATGTTGGCACTACACATTCTGTTAGTGCGATCGAGCGCACCTCACCCACACACGCACACCCTTGCCCGAATGCGATTGAACGCACCATGCGTGTGATCGAGTGCACTCGGATAGCAGGGCACGTGACCTATTTTAGGTCACTTTCCCCCTAATCCCCCTCACAATCTCCCTGCACCGTAGAAGCTACCCAAACATCCAACTCCAGCCACCTCCAATACTACCACACTACCACCATTTTTCCACCACTTTAACCACCACTGCCGCATCGCACCAACACTTGCACGACCCCATTTTGCGCCTCAGCCATCATCCTTACACACATCTCCCCATCAACAACCCAACTCCGACCACCCGCATCTTCACTTTTCTTTTCAATTTTTAGCACAATGTGGGTGTTTATCCACCCACATTGTCGCTCTGTGTTGGGTTTTTGTGTTTTTGTAGGGGATTTTGAGCGGTGTTGCCTTGTATTGTAAAGTTGACCATCTCCAGTGCACACCAACTATTCGATAAAAGTCCCCACTCAAGCTCAAAATGCTTAGAACCCGTGCTTCATCGTCTCGGGGGTCCGAGGCCTAAGCTATTTCTCCCCTGCCCACTTTTGAAGAGTGGGTGCTACTGTTTAAGACTACCTTCGCCATTCGCGAAGACTTTCAAAATCATGAGACGACTCAATGGGCGGTCGCCAAGTTTAAGCGAAAGGGGACTCAAGAAGCTATTCAAACCGGTCACCTCCACCGCCTACTGGAGGTTGGCAGTTGAATTCTATGCCAACCTTTCCCATGACTGCAACAATTTAGCCCCTCTCTCTTCCAAGGTGCATGGCCAAGCCATTGACATGACAAGGGCCGACATTGCCGCATCCCTTCAATGCAACGATGAGCACCCTCCAGAAGCCGCACATCTTGCCGAGCAACCACCCTGATACTATGTGGCGGAAATCATTGAAGATATGTGCTAGGGGGCAATATGCAGACGCCCACCATAATGCTGAAAGTCGATCCAAGCTACCCCAACGGCTTTGGTTTGTGGACTCCATCTTGCATCGCAATGCCTTCTCCTTGGGACACAAAACTCAGAGGCATGATCAATTTTTATAAACCCTCTACGCGTTCCAGATGCTTGGTACTCCATTCCCGACATCATTTGGAACCAAATACATAAATTTTGTAATGGAGTGCACATTGGGGGAGCAAAGTCCACTCATTCATGGGGGTTGCCTTTCCTATCCTCATCACGTATATTCTTCGAAAAAAAGGGCATCAAAGGCACCGCAGCGGACGAGCCAGTTACTACGACTCCTATATTTGGCATTTGCCAATGGAATAAGAGCTGCTCCCATATGCCCCGGATACTCCCAACACCAGCAGCTGGTGAAGAAGAGAGTGAGGCCGAGCCAATGGCCAAAGATGAACCGGCAGTTGAGCTGGCAGTGGCAGAAGAGGAGGAGGCCCCAATCATTTTTCAAACCGCACAGTACTGCTTCCTTAGTGAAGAGATGGCAGGCCTTTGAAGAGAATTGGCTGATCAAAGAAGGGAAGCTCGAGAAGATAAAACATTAATGGATCAACGACTAGCTGCCTTGGAAGAATTAATGCGGACCATTGCCTAATTAACCAACAAGAGTATTAGTTTTCTAATACTATGAAAATTGAAATCGCCATGTTTAAAAGTTGTTCAACTATGAAATAAAAGGTAAAATAGGCTTCAAAACTTGAATGGGTGGGAAATGATGGTCACAGAATACATTGGTTGGAATCAATTACTCAATTTTGTCACAAAATTGTCATTTATTTTGATGAATATGCAGAAGCAGATGAATGGAATGGCATTATGGGGAAGGTTATGGAAGTGGACAATAGCTGGAACAACACGGCTGGGAAATATGTTGAGATTTATAACTCAGTAAGGGTGAGATTGTGATGGCACTCAGAAAAGGATAAGCTTCCACGTGAAAATGTTCGGATTTTGGTAATTAGTAATGTTACTCTTTCAGTACAAGTGGGGTGGCTCGACACAAATCTTTGAGCTTTAGGGTGTAGAGAAGCTTCAATGCTTGATAATACATAGTGATGTCAAAGTGGGCAAGGGCTAGGCAACTTATACACTATTACACTCTGTTTATAGGAACTAAAATGAAGGAAGTGGCCAACTGTTTTGGACATGCAATGACGTGGCCTATCGCAATTGTTGATGATGCAAACAACTTAACAACAACAACAAGTTATTTGCTTTAATGATTCCTAAATGTAAAACATGACTTGGTGGTATTAAAACAATGAAGACACAAACTCCGTAAAAGTATGTTAGCAAATGAATCAACTTACTCCTTTGCGATCAGAGGGACGTGAAGACAATTCTTTCTTGGTGACAACATGGCCTTTATTCAAGCCCACAAAGAGGCCAGTATTTGGCTGTTTAGGAGCCATTACTGCTTAGAAAATTATCTCTTATGAGTGCCGTCACAATCTCTCCCTTATTGAGTTGTAAATCTCCCTTACTGAGTTGAGCCATTCTTGCGAAATCACAATTTCAAACACACCCTGAATACTATTAATCTTTGCTTAATTTCACTAATATACTTAATTTTTTTTTTTTAAATAGAAACTTACAAAACATTCGATCCGACTTCTGTGCTTTAGTTAAAAAACAAAGTTCTCCCCCTCTCCTCCCTCCCTCCCTTCCTCGACTATTCCCCCTTAACCCCCTTTTTCTTTTTGCTTACTTTTTCTTTTTTTGTTACAGGCTCAAGCACCACCGCGCTAGGTGTGCCATCTACCATTTCTGCCATGTCTATTTTTGGGGTTGATGGGGCTCTTGGATCGGACTGTTCAAAGCTCGATCTATGTCTCTCCATCAGAACAACCTCGACACGCGCCCCTCCACCACATACACTGGCCCCTCCCACTTCCAACGACACTTGCTGCTTCTAATTCCAGCAACCCCACGACGGATCGTGACTAGCACGTGCCTGCGCGTGGTTTTTTTGCGCTCTGGCCTGAATCATCCAGTAGCCTTCCTTCGGTGGTGTTTTGTGAGCTTTTGTGCATTTTCTTTATTTTTCCCTGTATTTTCCATTTTCCCTATACTTTGTGGTCCTGGCCTGTGGGTTGAGGATGTGAATAATTTCCTGGCTTGCGAATCGAGGAGGATGAGTTTCGGCAGGAGGATGTTGCTACTTATGTATCAGATTGAGTCTGTCTGGAGCAAACTTGTTGTTACAATTGAAGATTAGTCATGGGTTAACAGATTTTGATGTCATAGATAGGTTTTGAATGTCAAATTGTTATGTATGTATCTATGACTTGTAACCTTGTAGCTTTGGCTATGATTTTCTCAAAGCTTTTGCTCTATGATGTAAGAGCTTTATGCTCATGATCCTTCATCAATTAATGAGACTTGAATGATTTCTATTGATACCATATACAACAATGATGAATAATATAGAATCAAAGAGAGAGAGAGATTAAGAGAGAGAGAAAGTCGAGACACAGATTTAACGTAGTTCGGCAATGTGCCTATGTCCACAAAGAGGCGGCTATATTTTACTCTTAATGATTCAGGGTTATATCATAACATATATATAAGAAAAATCCTAAACCTTACTTGTACGGACGTATTAAGGAAATCCTCAAAGTACCTCGTACCGTATAGTGGGGGCGTTGCCCTTGTACCTCCACAACCTAATTGTTCGCCCCGCAAACTTAATTACACCCATGAGCCAATAGACTCTCGCTCCTTGAATGTCGCTATCGTGACGTGCACTCTGCTCCCGTCTACTTGGCCTTCCATTGGTGTTAATATTAGTCACTGATTCCAACAATTCCCTTAAAATAAAAAATAAAAAAACTACAACAGCACATATGTGTTAAAAAATTGAGGGCACAGATTTAATCAAGCCCCATAGTCATTATGTTTCTTATGGTTTTCACTTTTTACGCCCTAGTCCCAAAATGCCAAAAGAAACCCATCTTCTTTCACCACCTTCGTCAGCATCAGCAATAGTACTGTAAAATGGGACGCGATGTTACTGATTTGACCAGTGACCATAGACTGGCTTCTGGGAAATGCCTATTGATTTGACTATACACTGCCAACTGGGAAGTAGACCTACGTGGCTACGCACACTTCTTAGTTTTAATTCTAGAGTCTTCTTTCCCTCCGGCCATTTTACTCACAGTCACAGAGATAGTCTTCTTTCGTTCTTCTTTCACATCTGATGGCACCTTCATTGATGTCCACTCTCTCGCTTGAGTTTATCGCGGAAATACTTACAGAGTTACCCGGTCAAGAGTCTCGTACGCTTTATGTGCTTTTCGAAGTCATTCAATGCTCTAACTAAAGACCCATATTTCATGAAGCATCTTAAGCACTCCATTTAGACTAATTAAGGTAGGGAATAAACCTTAATAGGAAAGACAATAAACCCTAGAGAATAATATAAAATATTCTACAATCCTCCCTCAAACTCAAGGTTGAGTTTGGGAAAAAAGAAAGGGGAATAATGATTTTTTTTTTTGTCGCTGGAAAAGTTGCCAGAGTGGTGGCCGAAAATGGAGGACGGCAGTAGGTGGCGACAGTAGGCTGCTAGTTGGGTGCTGGAGGACTTGGGCCAACTAGATGGAGTTGAGTCTAAAATTGGAGCCTTATAGGCTAGATTGGGTCGGTTTGATTGGGCCAAAATAGGCCAAAACCCATGGACCATTGAATGGGTCGGACTGCCTCGAAATGATGAGAACCCGGTTCGAACTTGTTGAACCTGGTTAAAAAGGTTGAATCCAGGTGATTTTGTTCCGGTTGGCCTGATCGGCTAAACGAGGACTAGGAATTGTGTCGGGTTGACGGGATTAGGACTAATTGGCCTGAGCCATACAAATATCAGAAAGTCCGATATTTATCTCATTCAGGTTCTTTCGGCTGAAAATCAGACATATGAATGTTTTCTCATTTTCCTCCCTCCGAAAAGAACGCAAACTACAGTAAGCATGAATGAACTTTCACATTTTTGTGGCCTAGAATGACTGAAAATTTGAATTATTATTATTATTATTATTATTATTATTTTTTTGTCTAGCTCAGAGAGTCCAATATTTATCTCTTTCAGGTTGTTTTGGCCAAAAATCAGACATTCGAGTTTTTTCTTGTTTTTCCTCCCGCTGAAAAGAACGCATACTACCATAAGCAAGAATTAACTTTCGCATTTTCGGGGCCCAGAACGACTGAAAATTTGAATTTATTTTTCTTTGTCTAGCTCAGAGAGTTCAATATTTATCTCTTTCAGGTTGTTTTGGCCAAAAATCAGACATTCGAGTTTTTTATTGTTTTCCTCCCTCTGAAAAGAACGCATGCTACCATAAGCAAGAATTAACTTTCGCATTTTTGGGGCCCAGAACGACTGAAAATTTGAATTTATTTATTTTTTTTTTGTTTAGCTCAGTAAGTCCAATATTTATCTCATTTAGGTTGTTTTGGCTAAAAATCAGACATTTGAAGTTTTTCTTGTTTTTCTCCCTTTGAAAATAACGCATGCTACTGTAAGCATGAATGAACTTTTGCAATTTCATGGCCCAAAACGACTGAAAATTCAAATTTCAGTTTTTATCAAACTCATAGACTCCAATAATTATTTTATGCAGGTTGTTTCAGCCGAAAATCAAACATTCAAATTTTTTCATGTTTTCTCACTTCGAAAAGAAAGCATGATACCGTAATTCGGTTCCAAAATGCAGAAGCTACTGTCGACGGGCTCAAACACTGATATAGAATGCTTAGAATCCAATCTCCACCGTTTACAATGAGGATTCACGTGTCATGAACATCCCTACAAAGTTTCAAAAATCTGGAAATGCTCAATCGGACCATAAACGCTCATCGATCGGAGTTGTTGATCAAGGATGGACAACATTTCTAAATTGCTGATTTTCACCCTCTGCAGTGGGTGTCTGGACAGCCTAGCAGCTTGTCCGAACAACAATTCCTACAAGCCTATTTTGCTTGCCCGTAAGTTTTATGCCCAAAATGTGTTTTTAAGTGGGCCCAGGTCTATGGTGTTGTATGTGATATAAACACAACTTTATAGAAGAAAGAGACACAAATTTTAGAACCCTAGAGTTCGTGAGAGGCTGTGCTTGAGTGATCAATTGTTGTGAGCCTTATTATTTGTTAGTGTATATGTGGGGCTTGTCCCACATTGGTAAGGAGAGGGAGCCTTGTTCCCCTCTAGCCTTTATATAAGAGGCCTCTGTGTAACCCATTTCATATATCTCAACACACTCTTATACTACCCAATACAATGCAGTCCTCAAGTGTGCTTCCGCTCTCTTCCGCTCTTCTCTTTCTCTCCATTATTCTAACATGGTATTAGAGCCACTTTTTTATGGCCTCCAATAAACGTCTTTGACATTTTTCTGCGCTCCTTCCTGTGACCACCCAAATCTAGTCGTTGATGCGCCTCCAAGCGGTGGAAGATCCTTCTGGTGACCTATGGCGTTTTCTGCTCAAAATCTCTTCCATTCCTTTAGATCTATAGATCTGTGGAAGATCTGCTGCCAACGGCCTTCGAGCTCCTCCAGCAATTTCTGCTTAAGCCAATCGCGCCACCACTGTGACTCCTCTCGGCCAAATAACCACCAAAAGTGGTGTCTTGGCCCAGAACGGTGGATCTATGCAATCTTAGCCTATTCCAGCATTGCACGCGCCTCCACACTTCGTCCTCAGAAACTGCCGTCTCTCAAATGCGCCTCCACGTGAGGCTGCCATTCCTCCGCGCTCCGCAACCTTTGTTGGATCATCGTGGTTTTTGCTTCGTTCGGTATATCTGTCACCGGTGGTCTTAAATCTGTCCAAATCGCCGCCATTGGAGCTCTGACGTGTCGTCACGCTCCGTCAAAAGGGTCTGTGCGTGGACTTTATGGGCCCATGCGCTGCACGTGCCAGCAACCCTACTGGCACATGAGATGCATGCGCCTCATGCAGTCGCCAGCCCTGGCACGTGCACAACACGTGCCAGACATCCCCTCTTTCGTCCCTGTTGCCACGTGTCCTTCAGAGGTGCCACCACGTCAGCCCTAGCCCTCTGCCACATGTCAGCATAAAAAAAGAAAAAAGAAAAAAGAAAAAAATCTAGATCCAACCATTTTCGACCTGATTCAACAAGTTAGAACCGGATCATCTCAAATCGGGTCAGACCATCATCAATCGGTCCATGGGTTTTTGGCCATTTTGGCCCAATTCAAACCGGCCCACTCTTCAACCCAACCCAGCCGGTTTCAAATCCGGTTTAGACCAATCCATCAATCCAAACCAGATCCATCCAAGCATCCGACCTGATCTAAAACCAGTTCCAACCGGGTCATCGGTTCAAATCGGATCTCCCCAACCCGGTCCAATACCGATTCCTAAACTGG
Organism: Corylus avellana; assembly: GCF_901000735.1. Lineage (NCBI taxonomy): Eukaryota > Viridiplantae > Streptophyta > Magnoliopsida > Fagales > Betulaceae > Corylus > Corylus avellana. Next base: position 149,455 of record NC_081544.1, on the reverse strand, counting down.
GTCACTAGGTCAAGCTCTCCAAACCGGTCCAAATTTTAGATCCGGTTCACATAATTTTTGGGTCAACTATTTTAATGGTCCATGGGTTTTCTTGCCAAAATATTGGCCCATTTAATCAGCTTAATTTCTTCAAGGCTTTAAGCCCAAATTTTGGTGGGAATGGATCTAAGGCTTCGGCCCATCCAGCAGCCACCCTCAGCCACCAACAACTGCTGCCAGCCGCCGCCCACCACCACTGTCCGCCCAACTCCAGACACCTTCGGCGACTTTTCTGGAGGACTTCAAAAAAAGAAAAAAAATTCATTTTTTTTTTCCCCAAACCTTGAGTTTGAGAGGCAATATTGGAGTATTTGAAAAATCACCCGGATCCAAGATTTTCAACCCAACGGGTTAGAATCAAGTTCTGCCCACCAGCTGCTCCGCTATCATTTGCCGTCCACCGTCTCAGGCCACCCGACTCCGGCAAGTTTCTCCTGACTTTTCTGGCAACCCAAAAAAAAAAAAAAAATCATGTCTATTTTTTTTTAATGTATTTCTTTCCCTGCATTTTTTCCAACCTCAATGTATAAATATATTGAGTTTGAGGGGGATGTTAGTGTATATGTGGTGCTTGTCCCATATTGGTAAGGAGAGGGAGCCTTGCTCCCCTCTAGCCTCTATATAAGAGGCCTCTATGTAACCCATTACATATATCTCAACACACTCTTATACTACTCAATACAATGCAGTCCTTAAGTGTGCTTTCGCTCTTCTCTTTCTGTCCATTATTCTAACATTATTCCTCGTAGAGGATTTTGTGTTAGTTTCATTGTGCTTAATTGAAATCTATCGGAAGAGTCTGGTAAAGGAGAATCACGTTGAAGAAGATTGTAAGCGAGGAGACGAGTTGGAGGCTTTTGATCTTACAGAGTCAAGGGCTTGCAGAGGGTTGTAAGTGTTCCTAGTGTTTGTAATCTCTGGATAATATTTTGATAGTGATTTCCTAGGTTTGGCTGCCCCGGAGAGGTTTTACTTTTAGAACGTTTTCCAAAAGGTTTCATCTTCGTCACAAAAATTCTTTGCGTTGGATTTTACTTATTTTGGTGATTGTTTGCTTGTTGATAAATATTTGTTAATTTCGCATATTGTGTGATATTTACCTGTTAAGTGTTTTTCAATTGGTATCAGAGCGGGTTCACGCTGTTTGGATTAAATTTTTGAGTGAGTTCTTTTGACTCCTTGTTTGCTATGAATACTTCTCAAGGAGGCTATGAACTTATAAACTCCTTCAACAATTTGTTGGAAAAATTCACGTTTTTGAGACATAAATACACAAATTGTTTGGAGGGTTTTCAAGATCTTGAACATGTGAGAATCTTTAGTAACTAAATTGTCTGAATCACATGTCTTAATTGATTCTTTAAGATTTGAAAATCGTGTTCTAGTTTCTAAAGTTGATTTGTTAGAGAATAAATTAAAAGAGTCAGAAACTCAATTGGAAAAATTTTGTACCAATTCCCTAGGAAAAATAATGCATACTCAGAATTCTGATGGTGATAATTCTGAGATTTCTATGCTTGTTGATATTGTTGGTAGCTCTACTTCATATGCTTCTAAATCTGACAGAAATACCTTATCTGTTAAGCCCGTGAATGTTAAAGAAGTCAAGGCTAATATAGTCTGTTGGATAAGGGCAAAACTTTTTGTTTGAATAATTGTGTGAAGCCCAAATCCAAGACTTCTTCTAAGAAACGAACTCAAGCTAAGTTTGTTCCTACTTGTCACCATTGTGGGATTATTGGTCACTTTAGACCAAACTGTTTTCAGTTTAAATCCAAAAGACTTTGGAATAAATTAGCTTCTCCTAAGAAAGAAAAATGTAATATAGACTCATGTTTAACTAGATCAAAGTCGAAATATATCCCTCCTCATAAAAGACAACCTTCTCAAAGGTTTGTTCCTGCTAAGCGTCCCTTAATTTGCATTTGTTAAGCCTTTAGCTTTATTATTTTATAATGTTTTAGTTAGTTTTGGTATTTTAGTGATTTGCAAGTTGTTAAGAGAAAAATACGGCATTAAGGTGAAAATTGCAACTCATTCCATTAATTCTAGAGCTTAAGACACTTCAGGGAGCATTGACAGCAAATTTGGATCGAGCGATGATTCGTGCCTGACGAGTCCCACTACAAAGGCTATATCTAGAGTTGTAGAGCTCATATTGAAGTGATCTTGATGTCATTGGAAAGCTAACTCAAATATCTACAAAGTCATGTTTCACAAGAGTTGGCTAATTTCGCAGGTAGTGTGCTCGAGCGCATATATAGTGCGATCGATCACACTTGTGCCCATCAAAAGTGGAAAGTGCATGCTTGAGTACGATCGAGCACACCTAGAGTGCGATCAAGCGCACTTGACCGATTTGACAGCAGTGAAACCCTACAATTAGCATATAAATATCATTATTTTCTATTGTAAATGTACGGGGACGCGCTAGGGGCACCGTACTTTGTCAAAATTCGTGTTTTTTGGATTTTTGGAGCTTTAAACTCCAATTCTTTTGTAACTACTTTTATTTTAATGAAGAATTTTAGTTTTCTTAAGATTTCTTTTGTCATGAGAAGCTAAATCTTCAACTAAGGTTGAAGATGAAGCCTCACCATTGATTTGTTTGCTTATTTTCATGATTTGTTCATACAATTCCGTCGTTTAATGTATTGTATGTTCGTTTCAATTCAATTGTGTGACAAAATTGTGATTGATTGTTGTTTATAAATCGTAAAAACGTTGAATATTCATTGTGTTTCATCCAACGTATACATTTTATCTTTTGGTTTACTTTGGATATTCATTGTCTTTTCTGCAAAGCATGGATACATTGGATCTTTTGAACTAAACTAGATTTTTTTTTGTTGGTAATAGAGATGGATTCATTCAATGTTTAAATAGGATTTTATAAAAACAATAGAACATGCTTATAGTTTAATTTCTTGACTGATGTATAAATAAAACATGAGAATGTGAGCTTTGATTTTGTGAGGTGGATTCTAAATACCCTAGTGTCGTTTATCATTTGTTTAATTTAAGTTTTTTTTTTTTAAAAAAAAATTTATTTAATTTACCGTTTTGCATGACAAACTTCGGAACTAGGTTAGAATATAATTAGTTTAGATAGAAATTAATTTTTGCAACGCAATTACCTGTGGATTGATCTTGCTTTTGTATAATTTGTACTACACACAACTCGTGCACTTGCGAGTAATTATAATTTGCACATCAAGTTTTTGGCGCCGTTGCTAGGGAATTGTTTGTTTGTGAAAATTTATTTTTGTTTGAATTAATTTTATTTTTCTACTAGTTTTGGTAGATTTTTGTTTCATTTTTGTTTTACAATTTTTGTTTATTTTTATTTTTATTTGTTTCTACTTTGTTTCATCTAACAAAAAAAAAAAAAAAAAAAAAGAGAAAAAAAAATGTTGTTCTCATTTTTCTACAGTTTCGGAGAAATCTAGTCCTTGCCAATACACTCAATCGCACCTCACCTATGATCGAGCGCACTCCTACACCTAGGCAGCAAGCGAGCCGCACCTGCGCTCGACCCTCCCCGCCTGCGCATTCACGCTTGATCGCACTCCAGTGACGATCGAGGGCACTAGTAGAGGACATCACGCACACTTGCGCTTGATTGCACCTCACCTGCGCTCAAGCTCACCTCCGCTGACTGAACCAAAACGGGCCAGCACCTAAAATTTTGCCAAACTTTTGTTTGGTCCGTTTTGTGAGTTTTTGTTTTTATTTTTTGGTATTTTTGTTTATTTTATTTTCAAAAAAAAAAAAATTTTGGTTAATGTTTCATGTGGAAGTGTGTTTTGTTTAAGGAGTGAGGATAAACATGAATTTTTCTTTCGGTAATTTTAATGCTACCCCTAGTTGTAGGACACCCGCTCCTACCAACTATCCTCACCATTTTCACCCACATCAACCATGTTCATACTACTCTAACCCTTATCATGGTTTAGGAAATTGTCCATCCTGGGGATAATTTTCCAATTTTTCACATAAGCAGATGAAGACCAATTTCTTCAGCCCAGGGTTTGAAACAAATTCCAATTTTTTCACCCTAGACTGGAGCAACCATTCTGATTTCTCGTGCCAAGCTCATGCTATGGGAAATTATGCTCCCTAATTTGACGAATTGCACCATCCTGAATATCCACAGTTCGACAACCAATCTTCTACCCCTTCACCCTGCAATTATCCTCCACAAGAATCTTCGTTGGTAGATTGCTTCAAATCCTTCAAGCAACTAATCAGCCAATCCACCGCTCAAATGCTGCAACCATAATTATCATTGGAAGACACCTATAAAGCGTGCATATAGTCAAACAGTGAGATCATACAAGAGCTTAAGAATTCCGCCATGGGCAATGACCAAGCCGTTCAAGAGATTAAGGATGCAGTCATGGCAAACACTAAAGCAATTGAAAGGTTGGAAGGACAGCTTAGTCATCTAGTTGCTGAAATCAACAGAATCGAGGAAGAGGAGCTTCAAAGTCAAGAGATGGCAAGAGGGCAATACATGATTGATGAGGATGCTTCTAGCAATTCTTATCATGAGCATGTCCAAGCCACCACCATATTTGTGAGTGAGGAAGTTGTCAAGGAGACTATTAATGAGCCAAGTCTAAAGGATCCTTTGGAAGCATGCCTTACTCAATTTGGAGTTGATTTAGATTTGGATAAGTTACTTGAGCAAGTAAATGCAATATTGGATCCTACTCCTGAAGTGGGAATTGAGAATGAGGAAACCACTAAGATATCATTCCCTAACTCATCTTCATTAGCAGCTGAGCCTTTCATTGTGGATAACCATGAGGAGGAAGAAAAAGAGGAGCAGGTTGAGCACTTTGAGCCCCTATCAACTCCAAGTTTGCCCAATAACAAGGAAGTGAGTACTGAAGCTCATTCCTTCATCACAATCCCTCTTGAGACATTTCATGAACCTCAAGTTTCATTTATTCAATGTCTCAAAGAGCCATCTTATGCCAAGACTCTCAAGGATCTACTCAAACAAGCGAGCAAACCTAGGAACCATCGTCCCAAGAAGATCCTTCTAAGCAACAAGGTTGGCCACTTATCGCACTTTATTTTTGAGTCTTTTTCTTTTGTCATTTTATTTCTTGTCATTTTATTTTTTGTTTTTGACAGTAATTAACCTTTTGATGTTTGTTTTTGTGAGAAAATATTGTTGTTAGTTTTGTTGACAGATGTTTTGGTGTTCAAGTTTGGGGGACGCCCTAGCCTTTTTCACACCTCGATGTTCCATACTTCTGGTAATGTATTTCTTTACTATACATTGAGGGCAATGTGTAATTTATGTTTGGGGGTATGGAAAGACACTCTATCTTTTGTTTGTTTTTAATTAAATGTGTTTTATTTTGTCTGTTTATTGTGTTTGAAAAAAAATTGCTATATTGTTGTTAAACATGAGTTAGTTGTACCTGTGGTTTGATTTTCATTGGCTTGTTTAACATTCTGAACATACCATCAAGTCATTAGGAGTCTATTTGAGTGATTTTACTCATTTTTTTTTTTTTTGGGCTAGAGAGACTTCACATGCTTTGAGTTAATCACCACAAGCACACTAGCATAGAGTCTGTGAGGTATGAAATTTGAACTGAATCACACTACAAAACAAACAAGGTTTAGTAACGCTTGGAATAGAGGCGCTTTAATAAAACATCTCCTTATAGGGACGTTTTATTGTGTAAACGACACAAAATAAAATTAGCAACGCCTGCGCAGAAAAACGTCCCCTTAATTCGGGACATTCCAATGGGACATGCCCCAATTTAGTTAATAAAGTGCGCTTGGCTGGCAATCGCCCTTAATTCGGGACGCCTGCTATCTAGGCGCCCCTAATTAAGTGCGTCTGGCTGGCAAGCGCCCTTAATTAAGGGCGCCTGGCTGGCAAGCGCCCTTAATTCGGGACGCCTGCTATCCAGGCGCCCTTAATTAGGGGCGACTGCTAGCTAGGCGCCCTTAATTAAGTGCGCCTGGCTGGGAAGCGCCCCTAATTAAGGGCGCTTGGCTGGGAAGCGCCCTTAATTCGGGACGCCTGCTATCCAGGCGCCCTTAATTAGGGGCGCCTGCCAGCTAGGCGCCCTTAATTAAGTGTGCCTGGCTGGCAAGCACCCTTAATTCGGGACGCCTACTATCCAAGGGCCCTTAATTAGGGGCACCTGCCAGCTAGACGCACTTAATTAAGTGCGTTTGGCTGGCAAGCGCCTTTAATTAAGTGCGCTTGGCTGGCAAGCACCCTTAATTATGAGCCCCTGGCTTACAAGCGTTCTTAATTCGAGAAGCCTGCTATCCAAGAGCCCTTAATTAGGGGTGCCTGCCAACTAGGCCCCCTTAATTAAGTGCACCTGGCTGGCAAGTGCCCTTAATCCCTTAATTAAGAGCACCTGGCTAGCAAGCGCCCTTAATTAGGGGTGCTTGCCATCTAGGCGCCCTTAATTAGGGGCACCTGCCAGCTAGGTGCCCTTAATTAAGTGCACCTGGCTGGCAAGCACCCTTAATTAGGGGAGTTTGCCATCTAGGCGCCCTTAATTAGAGGCGCCTGCCAGCTAGGCGCCCTTTGTTAAGGGTGCCTAGCTGGCAGGCGCCCCTAATTAGGGACGCTTGCCATTTAAGTGTGCCTGGATAGTAGGCGCATCGAAATTATTTTTGTTAGTGCGCGAGCTTAATTTTCCCTTCAATATTTTCTCTCTCCTCGTACAGTATCTTTAATTCTAATAAATCTTATGAAATATTTCGTTAATTCTAACCCAACGCCCACCCACTCACCACTGAATCCCTACCTATGAAATAGTCGCACGTACGTGATGGCCGGTTGATCTCGTCCGACTAAACAACCTTGACCAACAGAATGTGGGTTTTAGTAGCGAAAGGATATAGTTTAATTTGATGGTCGGGGTTGTAATGTAAAGTTGGTAGTTGATAGGGGTATATGGTAATCGAGTGGTCGTAGTTCATTTGGGGGAAATGATAATTAATACCCATAAAATTTACAAATTATTATTTAAAAATTTTTTTTTTTTTTGTTTTTTGAAATATGGGTTGGTTGCCAGTTGGTAGCCACAAGGGTGGCCAAGGAGCCATCCTGGTGGCTCGCCGCCACCCTCGATCCATTGGGGTGGCACGCAGCCACCCTTGGCCACCCTGGGGTGCCTTGCGTGCCATTCCGCAGGTGGGGTGGCCGTCGAGCCACTCCCAGATTTTGCTGGGGGTGGTCGTGCACCACCCCCAGCCCTCAACCAAATTAATCAACGATGGCCCAAAGGCCACCCCCACCTAAGGGGTGGGACGCAGGCCACCCCATGGTGGCTAGGGGTGGCCACACGCCACTCTTGGCCATTTCTGGGGGTGGCTCGTTGGCCACCCCATCCGATCCCTGCCCTCATTTTTTGTTAATATTAAAATTAATTTATATATTTAATATATTTATTTACTTTTAAATAAGAATGACATGTATCTATTGGTAATGATGTGATACACTAATGGAATCCGTTAACTACTTTGACAGAATTTAATTGATTACAAGAATTAAATTATTATTGTGGCCTATCCCGATAATTTCTGAATTAGTATTATTTTTGTTTTTATATCACATAGATGAATTTTTAATCTAGACAACCACATTAACTGATTTTGCATTTATATATTTTTTAGTTTAAGTCTCTTTTAAATGTTTTTAATTTTTAGTATTTACTTTTTATTTTTATAAATAAATTTATAAGTGTTTTTTAATTTTAATATATTTATATTTTTTGTTTTTGCGAGCGGGAACTTAATTTTCCTTTTGATTCCTCAGCTCCCGCTCTAAGACTTAATTTCTCCCTCAATATATATTTTCCCTAACCTCTCCCCGCACGGCCCGCCAATCCCCCCTCTCTGCATCAGGATATATATATATATATATATATTTTTGATCCATAGCTTCTCCCCTGTCCCTCAATATATATCAATCCATATCTCTCTCTACGGCGCTAGTCGCCCCTCTCTCAATCTCGATTTTCCTATCTCTCTCTCCGGCGCCCAGTGACCCACATGGTTGGCCAACCCACCAGCCATCTTCTCCAGTCGAAACCGGCCTGCATCTCTCTACGTTCCTGTACTAGTGAGTCTCTCTCTGTCTCTGTCTCTGTTTTTCTTTGTATCTGCTGTCTCTTTAAGTTGTCGATTTGGGATTCTAATAATCAGATTTTTGATGTATTATGATTTTTAGGAGAATTATATATTTTAAATTCAGAAAAGTTTTCTTTGCTTTTACGGTGTCGTTGGTTTGTTGAATGCAGCAATCACAATTTTGAAGAATCTCCGTGGTTGTCCTAGAGTGTTCTTTCAAATTTAATTCAGTTTTGATTTCACTGTGCAGTTCGTTCATATTAACATTTAGTACTGAATTATTATTGCAGAATTAAGTGGATCGGAATACCTCTTTTTCTTCTTTTTTTTAAAAAATTTTTGTTTTCCTTATCCTTTATTAGCATGTTCCTTTGTTTTTCCTCTTCATTGGTAGTGCCAGAATAGTCTGCTTTACTATCCAAAATTACTCGTCGAGATTGGTGCCATTTTTTGAATTTTAATTGTCTTATGTAAGTTCTTTGGAAAAGTTGTATATATACCGTTGTGGAAGAAACATGATGATTTTCTGGAGTCCGGAATATACCT
>NC_081544.1:127959-140643 GCF_901000735.1 Corylus avellana | reverse complement strand
TCATGTGTATCTTGAGATTTGTTGGATGATTTGTCGATGAATAACCTTGGCTTGAAATTAAAAAAATAAAAAAAATTCAAAATCATTTTGAGTCCTCACCGAGTAACCGGGCCTCTTGCCTCATTAAGCATTGAGTGTTTGCATAAAAATGTGTGAAATTCAAGATTGGTTGATTGTATGGCTAGTTTTGCTTCATAGACTTGTTGACTTGAGTCATTAAGCCCTTAGGAATATTTTTACATCTAATGTCTTAAAACCATCTAGTTTAGGAGTCATTGGGCCAACACTCGTTACATAGGTCAATTAGAAAGCTTAAGGGAGCTAAGCATTGCAGAGCCTACCAAAAAAAAAAAAAAAAGCATATCTTGCCTTGGTTGTTTCATTTGATAGGGATTCCAACAAATTTTGAGGTATTTATCTTGAGAATAAATTGAAGCCTTATGACTGTATGCTAATTTCACTTTACACCTATCTAAGCATTTGTTGTCTCAACTATCCATTTATGAGTTCTTGGACTGTGGATTCCCTAATGATTGTGTTTGTCTTGTTAAGCTTGTTTATGAATGAGATCCACGGTTTGTGTGAAACTTTATTCTTTTCAATGACATAGCACCGACAATGTTTGTGGGTATCATTCATGTTAAACCCTTATGAGACTTTACTCGTCCACTAGGAATCCTTAGAGTTTTAAAAGGCTTGTTGCATATGCTAAATACAATCGTCTCTGCCACAACAACGGACTTCTGTTTCATGCTTTGATTTTGTTTTTAATTTTGTTTTGCTAATGGACTAGCAAAATGTAAGTTTTGGGGTATTTGTTGAGTGCCAAATATTTGGGCTCCTTAATTTGCATTTACTAAGCCTTTAGCTTTATTATGTTTTGATGTTTTGGTTAGTTTTGGTGTTTTAGTGATTTGCAGGTTGTTAAAGGAAAAATCGGGCTTTAAGGTGATAACTGCAACTCATTCCATTAATTTTGGGGCTTAAGACACTTTAAAGAGCATTGACAGTAAATTTGGATTGAGCGATAATTTGCACCCAACGAGTCCCACTAAAAAGGTGATATTTAGAGTTGTAGAGCTCGGATTGAAGTGATCTTGGTGTCATTGGAAAGCTAACTCAAAAATCTACAAAGTCATGTTTCATAAGAGTTGGCCAATTCTGTAGGTAGTGCGCTCGAGCGCACATATAGTGCAATCGATTGCACTTGTGCCCATTGAAAGTGGAAAGTGCATGCTCAAGTGCGATCGAGCGCACTCAGCCGACCTAATAGCGCTAAAACCCTAAAATTAGCTTATAAATATCATTATTTTCTATTGTAAATGTATAGAGACGTGCCAGGGGCACCGTACTTTGTCCAAATTCATGTTTTCTGGGTTTTTGGAGCTTTGAACTCCAATTCTTTTGTAAGTACTCTTATTTTAATGAAGAATTTTAGTTTTCTTAAGATTTCTTTTGTCATGAGAGGCTAAATCTTTAACTAAGGTTGAAGATGAAGCCTCACCATTGATTTGTTTGTGTATTTTCATGATCTATTCATACAATTCTGTCGTTTAATGTATTATATGTTTGTTTCAGTTCAATTGTGTGACAAAATTGTGATTGATTGTTGTTTATAAATCGTGAAAACGTTGGATATTCATTGTGTTTCATCCAACGGATACATTTTATCCTTGGTTTACTTTGGATATCCTTTGTCTTTTGTGCTAAGCATGGATACATTGGATCTTTTGAACAAAATCAGATATGTTTTGTTTTCCGTAGTAGAGATGGATTCATTGAATGTTTCAATAGGATTTTATAAAAACAATAGAACATGCTAAGGGTTTAATTTCTTGACGAATGTATTAATGAAACATGAGAATGTGAGCTTTGGTTTGGTGAGGTGGATTCTGAATACCTTAGTGTCATTTATTATTTGTTTAATTTCAGTTTTTTATATTTAATTTATCATTTTGCACGACAAACTTCGAAACTAGGTTAGAATAGAATTAGTTTAGATAGAAATTAATTTTTGCAACACAATTCCCTGTGGATCGACCTCGCACTTGCATAATCTGTACTACACTCGACTCGTGTACTTGCGAGTAATTTTAATTTGCACATCAAGTCATGCATTCTTATGAATATCCTAGAGCATGTTGTTTTCTTTTGCTTTGTTTTGTTATTATTATTTTTTTATTTTTTTATTTTTTTGCATTGATTTTTTTGTGCATTTCTTTTGTGAAAAATTTTAAAAAGACAAAAATATTTTTTTGGTTATTTTGTTTCTTTTCTTTCTTTTTGTCTTATGCGTGTAGATAGTCCATTAATTTCTCATATTGTTTTCATGGATTGAATTCCTTTCGTCTTGGAATGTTCTTAATATGCATGAAATTAAAATTTGTGTCAATGGACTTATTTTTGTGGTTACCTGAAGCCTGAGCTTATGTGGTACGTTTTGCCTATATTTTATCTCTTGTGCACATTTAAGCTTAATTTGAGGTCTTTGCTTAACTTTATTTGTGTGGTCTGTCAGGTAACCATATGAGGTTTTTGACTAGTCATATTTTTCAAATTAACCATATGCTAGTTGAATCTAAGGCTTATAAATTCCTGCTTTCTCTTTTGTGATTAGCCCCACAAGTTTAAGGACACTTTCTCATAGAGAAAAAGAAACAAAATAGTAAAACAAATAAAATCAAAAAAGATCATATTCCAACAGGAATTTATTTCACTCTGTCAAACTTGTGCAAATTGTTTTACAAAGAAGTGTATAGGATGAGAGTAGCTAGGCCCTAGTATGATAAGTTTTGACTTTTGATTTGATATACGTGTCAAAACCTCATGGTGGTGAAACTTTCTCCTAATTTTGTAAGTTGGCCATTTTTCTCTCTGAATGGCTTACACACACACCACACAAGCATGAGTTGAATGAAACATCTTTTATTTTTTATTTTTGCTTGGGTTAAGCGATATGAGTTTCTTGCCATTTTTAAGTCTCATATATATTTTGCATATTTAGAGCATGTTTAGGATATTCATTGTGCGATACACGAGTCGTTGATGTGTGTATCATATGTGTTCATTGGACTTTTGAGGGGGAGAAACTTGTTTTTGCTTGCACAGTTTACTGTTGATAAAAAAGTCATTCTTTGAGGGGGAGTTTTTGGTTGTGTCTTCATGATCTTGCCGCATACTTCATGCATTTTCGTTTATTTTGAGATCATGAGTTGAGTTGGTTTGTGTTATTCCTGTTCCACATACGCTTTGATGTTTTCTTGTGAGTTTTTTAGGAACTAGTGAGATCTTTTGTCATTCTGTGACAAAAAGGGGGAGTAAATATGGGGAGATAATCAGATGGCTCGGCATATTGGTTTTGTCACCAAATTGCCAAAGGGGAAGTGTGTTAGTTTTTGTTAGCTTAATTCGGTTCCAAAATGCAGAGGCTACTGTCCACGGGCTCAAACACTGATATAGAATGCTCAGAATCAAATCTCTACCTTTCACAATGAGGATTCACGTGTCATGAACATCTCTATAAAGTTTCAGCTCAATCGGACCACAAATGCTCATCGATCAAAGCTATTGATCAAGGCCGGACATCATTTCTAGATTGTTGATTTTCACCCTCTGCAGTGGGTGTCTGGACATCCTAGCAGCCTGTCCGGACACCAATTCCAGCAAGCCTATTTTGCTTGCTCACAAGGCCGACTGCAATGTCCCCTATCCGGACAGCCCGTAAGTTTTATGCCCAAAACGTGTTTTTAAGTGGGCCTAGGTCTAGGTTGTTGTATGTGATATAAATACAACTTTATAGAAGAGAGAGGCACGAATTTTAGAACCCTAGAGTTCTTGAGAGGCTGTGCATGAGTGATCAATTGTTGTGAGCCTTATTATTCATCATAAAGGATTTTGTGTTAATTTCATTGTGCTTAAATGAAGTCTATTGGAAGAGTCCGGTAAAGGAGAATCACGTTGAAAAAGATCCTGAGTTAGGAGACGAGTTAGAGGCTTGTCAATCTTACAGAGTCAAGGGCTTGCATAGGGTTGTAAGTGTTCCTAGTGTTTGTAATTTCTGGATAATTTTTTTATAGTGATTTCCTAGGTTTGGCTACCCCGGAGAAGTTTTACTTTTAGAACGTTTTCTAAAAGGTTTTATCTTCGTTACCGAAATTCTATGTGTTGGATTTTACTTATTTTGGTGATTGTTTGCTTGTTGATAAATATCTGTTAATTCCACATATTAGCCATTGGTTTATCTTCATTACATATTACCAAATCCGGTCGTAACAGATGTCTCTTTCTCTCTTCTCAATCATTCTTCCTTAATGAGTGATCATTGGGTCGAAGACATTTTTCATCGTCGGAGCATCGTTATCTTCCAAGTTATGGTGATAGTCGCCGAGGCCGGCCAAAATTCGACGATGTCAACATCTTGGTCAAAAGTAATCGTTGCCGGCGAAAAAGTTGTTGATGTTCAAGTACGGCCAAAAGTAGCTGATACCAGCCAAAGTTGTTGATGTTCAAGTTTCGGTCATAGCTGCTAGTGTTCTAATTTAGGCTAATCTTATGGAGCGGCTATAGAATTGAAGCAAAATGTTAGTATTAAAATATATGATGCGACGCACATTAATTATTCATTTGGTTACTATTTATGCTACTGTGCAAACATCCGACATGCTGTTTAAAAGTATTTTTTTTTATTGTAATTAAAACGGAATGGTGGCTAGAAATTTTTTTAGGTGGATTAGAATAATGTTTAAGGAGGTCATCCTCTTTTAAATTCTTCATATTTATATAAAATGAATGGAATGGTGAATAAGTGATTTCAAGGAATTGTCGCATAAAACATAGTTCTGTATAATGTGCAAAATAGGAAAGGGTTGATATTATGAATTAGGATTGGGAGGCTTGTACTTTGAATGCTTAGTCGGAGACTCACTAGAATGTCAAACATATAGATTAGCTTTTTGTCTTTCCCCCTTCTCATATTCTTGTTTACAACTATTTTTTTTTTTTTTTTTAGTATTAGATTTTGATTATAATTTTATTTCCGATATCTGCATGATCATTTCTGTTTTTGATTGGCTAATAATTGTGATGCGATAAGTAGTTTTGTTGAACTAATAATGCTTGAAAAAGTGGTAAGGTGAATGGAGAGGGGTTTGTCAGCTAACCTCTGTCAGGTATTGATTTGGAAGCTGCGATATAAAGGAGTGTGCATTTGCCATTCTTGCTGAATTTTGGATTACTTGGTCATCCGCACTTATATTTCTGACTTTGATGTTATCCAAGATGGTGCCAGGAAAAAGTGATGGTTCTTGGGAAACTGCACCTATGTTTTTCCGGAGGAACTTCAAATCAAGATCCTTGATGTTGTGTTTGTCAACGAAAATCTCTCCTAGACATAAATATCCATCGTTAATTATACACTTGCATCTGCAAATATGAACTTAAAACAGAAAAAAAAAAAAAATTAGATTTCGTGCAATAGAGTTATCATATTACACTGCAAATAGGGCTGTTCCATGTAAAAGGCTATTTGAACCCATTTGCTCGGACAGACGTTCGAGTAGCCTAAGTCATTCTTGCTCGGATAGTTCTTACAAGTAGAATCATAACGACCTTTCGGCATGGATTGACCTATTGCAGTACAATATAAGGGATTTCCGTTCAAACAGAAGGACATAGGAAAGCTTGATGTGACAAGCTATTGAAACATACATATACGTGTGTCAATTTTTCGCATTGAATGCTTGGGTTCTTATGAGCTTAAAGTAAAAGAAGGAAAAAAAAAATGCTGAGCAACTCGGGACTAATTAGGAGTAAGAAGGAGCTGCACAAACCTTCTGAGGGGTCATAGAATCTTGCAACTAGAGAGATGACTGTACTCTTTCCACATCCACTGCTACCCACTAAAGCCACTGTCTTTCCTGCTGGGATTGACAATGAAAAACCTTGAAGGATCAATTTCGCTGGCCGAGATGGGTAGGCAAAGTATACATCACGTATGTCAATGTTGCCATCAACCCCTTCAAGCGTCTTCCCTCGTGAACTAGAGCTTATACTTGGCTTTCTGTGAATCACTTGGAACACTTGGTTTCCCGCAGCCTTTGCCTGATGGAAGACTTGCATGTCTGGAGCAGCATGGGTGAGTGATCTGCATTAAAAAGAAGCAAGTGTTTTTTAATGCACGACGTGATAGAATTTGGTGTGCTTTTCTATTTTTCTTTTTAAATGAATGTTACTTCGATCATTACATAGCTCCGAACAGAATGCTCATTACTGCAGCTATAATATCCCCTCCTCTTGCCCTCTTGGCAGTAACTACAATGGCTCCAAACCATACGATGAGAGCCCAAGAACAGAAGCTCACAGTCTGAAACATTCCTGTTCCAACGCCCTTTATATCCTATATGAAGTCATATAGGATATAACTATAGAATTAATGAGAGAGAGAGAGAGAGAGAGAAGAAACCTTTCTTTTGCATTCCAAGTAGCTTTGGGGATTTTGCGGAAAGCAGCTACTAGTACCTGATACAAAATAAAAAACGTGATAAAAATGAGCATTCTGGAATCAGATAAAGAGACTACCTGGTCATACGAGAATTTTGAAGCAATGTGTCCGCCGGCATGAAGAAAAAATTTGACAGATAGCTTGGGTAGTCCCATTGATGGTTCATCTTCGAGCACAGAAAGTGAGACATATGCAGTTAGTCAGATAACATTTGACTTGAAATCATCATAATCATAAATTACAGCCAAAACGATGTGACCCAGTGGGCAATAAGATCAGTTACTGGGTAGAAACACTATAGACAGGTGCTGTGATGTAGAAAAAAATTCAATCTTCTTTCTTCATTGTCAAAGAAGAACTGATTCTTTAATCTGTGTTTTTATGTTAGTGATTGCAAAGAAATATTTTTGAATCTGAGTAGGGACCTCTGGGCTTTGGGAAAATAGCAGATAATTTGGAGAAGCTGCAAGCCACATAAATGGAACAAAACAAACCAAAAGAAAGAAAATTAATTTAAGAGAGTCGCTAACCAGTGTTCACTTTGGTTGTGATTGATGAGGGCAATGCCTTGGACCCAGAAGACAAAGCTTCAACCTGAAATTAAATGTAAAAGAAATATACATATTTACATTTTTCAAAAGCTGCGTAGAAAGAGAAAAATAAAATCTTTCTAAGTGACATCCAAACAAACAAGCCATTAAGGAAAAAAAAAAAAAAATAGATACTTAAACGCAAGCAAGTCTCACATAGGTAAAGATTTCGTAAGAGCAAATAGAGAATTGAACCTTAGAAACTCTAAGAAAGGAACCCAGTAATTTTTTTGACAAATAACTACCAATGTGAGACTTTTTAAACCTACTTAGAAGAGGAATCAGTAGTGGGTTTGGAAGGCAAAGACCGCTGGTGCAGTTCTTGTTGTCGTTGTGGTGGCGGTGGTTGTGGTTTATTGTTGTTATAGTGAGAACACTTGACGGGAGCGGAGGAAGAAGAAGAATTGGGATTTTGGCGTTGCAGTTGAGCGATCTTCTGGAAGGCGTCTCTTTCAAAGGAATCCAGTTCTTCTGCACTCCACGGCCACCCATCATCGTCCCAATCCATTTCTGCGCGCGCTCTCTCTACTTTCTCTTCTCTGCGCATATATAGTAGTACACTACCACTTGTTAATTGCTTTGGTTCCCTTTGGAAAGAGAGAGGCTTTTTGGGGGCAAACTTAATGGCCTAAACTTCAAAAGGAAGAATTGATTTGTGGTTATAATTCTGGAAAATTTAAAACAAATGAATAGAATTACATCATATTTGAAAAGGAACTTTTAGCTATTAAATTAGCAATAAAAAGTTTTCGTATCTATGGTTCTCCAGAAAATTTTATTATTGGAATAGATAATAAAGCTGTCAGAACAGATAATAAAGCTGTTAAAGATTTTCTGAGGGCAGTAATGGAAGAAATGCAGTCCTTCTTTTACCTCTCTCTATTGTTAGGTGTGACTTGCCACCCATCACACGTGGGCTCCACTAGTTCTCTACTCTTTTTGGGTTTATGAGACTTTTGTCCAAGTTTGTTTTGGAGTCCTTCTCCTATGTGTAATTGGACTCCTTGTTTGACTTGTAGTAGAAGTCCTAGACCAACATGTAAAATGAGAGTTAAATTTCTATGTAAGGAACAAAGCACAAGGTAAATTTGTGTGTGCCAAAAACATGAAGCACCAAAGGGAGGAGAAAAATGAGAGAATTTGAGAGAAAGAGGTACAAGGGTAGCAACGGTGTTTTCTTCTTAATAGTTTTTGGAGGAGCAAAAAACAAATGATTAGAAGAAAAGGTATTGCAGAGTGAGAGAAGAAAATAGATATCAGCCGCCATTTGTTCCAGCAAAAGAAGAGTTTGTACATCTGTCTTTTGTATTCTATTTTAGAAATAATCTCTCTCGTGTGATAGTGAAATTTGGGTGTACTGGGGCTTTGGGATCTGAGTGATTTTCTTTCTACTATTTTTGTACTCCATCTTTTGATAATGGATTTTCTCCGGGTCGTCTCCGCCAGTGGATGTAGGCTTGTTAAGCCGAACCACTTAAATTTTTGTGTCGTGTGTGATTACTTATTTTTATTATTCCGCATTCTTCTTATTTTTTGCATCTCACAGGTTTTGAAAAATAGGATTAATTTCCTAACATCTATTACAAATACCCAACACATGCTGAGCTAGTCTTAGGGCTGTACTCTACCGATTTGTTCCTTCAAAATCTTGAATGATTTGAACGACTATATATATATATATATATTCTGTAGCGCCAACTTCATTGATACAAAACCCTAACGTTTTACTGCATCCCTCATGTATTGTCCCATCAGCAACAGCTAATTCTCGGCAGTCTTGTCTCACACAACTCAAGGCTCGCATTTAATATCTATTAATTATTGGATTCGGTGAACTCCAGCTTGTTTTCATATCTATGTTTCTCCAGAAAATTTTATTATCGGAACAGATAATAAAGCTATCAGAACAGATAAATTTGATATATGTGCTTTTTTTTTTGGGTAGTTTTTTTAGAGGTGTCAATATGGTTACAGTTAGTAGTTATTGACAATAATTACTAACTGTAACCGTTTTAATGGTTAGTAGATTTCACTAACCACAACCGCGGTTAGGCGGTTAGCTACTAACCGCCCATTAGCAGTTAGTAAAATAGGTAACCGCCCATTAGCGGTTAGTAAAATAGGTAACCGCCCGCTAACCGCTTTTTCAAAATTGAGCTTTTTTTTACTACTGTAGCATTTTTTACACTCATTTGTTTTTTGTATTTTTAATATCTTCTTAGGCCCAATTGCTATAAAAATAGTCCACATTGAAAAATCAAAAATATTTGACCCCAAATTTACATTTACTTGTACTTAATCATAATTAGTTAACTTAAAAAAAAACATACAACATATATATAAAAAAAAATAATAAAATTCAACACAACATATAAAAGAAGTTCAAATAAAACATATGATATATATGATTATATGTATTATTTGTTATTATATAATCATAAGATTTAATGATCAATTCATCATGTGATATAATCATATCAATTATAGTGATAATATTACTAAAATTAGAATGATAATACATTAATACTTCAATTGTGTTTATATGTAATACATTGTTTAATCCAATGTCAATTACTTAATTTGATATTATACGAATCACATTATCATTGTACATTAATAATATGATTCGCTTGAATAAAGTATTTGAATTATCATTTAATCATATGATTAAGTATTGATTTTATAAATTTATATTATTCATATGCATATATGTATAATTATAATTTATAACATATATAGACTTATAAGTTTATAACATACATTGGAACTAAGTCTCTAGATACTTAATTGTTGTATTAGTATGAATTGGTATACTTATGTGTTATGTCATACTAGCTTAGAGCCCGTGCTACGCGCCGGGTTTTTTTTTAATTTTGTAATTTACTCAAAAATTCTTTAAAAGATTATTAAACAACAATTTTTATTTTCTTCTCTTAATTAACTAATTAGCTACTAAAAATGACAAATGTTCATAAGATCCTTTTAAACCATAGTTTTACTCAATACATATCTAATAAATTTAAAAATTCATAAATTTTAGTTCTTATAAACTGAAACATATTAAATATTTGTTCCCATATATGTAGTTTAAAATGAAATATAAAGGAAAAAAAATTCAAAATAAAAACATATATAGATTAATCAATTATACAAAATGATTGATTAATCATTATATTCCAACAATGACACCACTTCTCCTCCACTACACAATCCATTATGGTAAACTTTTGTCTTTCAGGAGTTGAACTTTCTCCTCATAAACAATTTTTTTGAGAAATTTTTCTATTACACTAACAAAAATAAAGAAGTGTTCTAAAATATATGAGCATATTGATATTTGATTACAGTTATGTTTACTAATTTTGTAAACAAAAGAATGTTGGTAGTTTAATTTTTCTTTTTAAAAATGAAAGAGATAAAAAACATTGGCAGGAATATTGACATAATCTAATTATACATCGTACCAAAAATAATGATAGGAATTTTTTTCACTATCATTTCCCTTAATTCAACGTGAAATTTACAAAAGAAAACTAATCAATTTGAAAAAATAATATATAAATTAGTATAAAATTTAAGGGAAAAAAATGGAAGAACATAACCAATTTTTTTTTTTTAGAAGCCATCCTTCACATATATAAAGTAAATGAAACTAATTTTAAGACATACAGGAAAACAAAGACGAAAAAATCTATACAATGAACATTGACATAATCTAAAAAAGCATCCTACACTATACCAAAAATAATGATAGGAAACTCTTTCACTATCATTTCCTAATTCAATGTGAAATTTACAAAAGAAAAATATTCAATTTGAATAAATAATATATAAATTTGTAGAAAATTTAAGGGATAACAATGGAAGAACATAAATACATTAAATAAAGATAAAATAAAAACCTAAAAATAAAATTTTAATGTAATTGAAAGAATTGTCTTTTTCTACTGTATACGTTTCTCGATTCCAATGAAACCTTAAAAACCAATGTCATCCATTAATTAAGCATGTAAACAGATAAAAAAAATTAAATCACTCAATGAACAACAACATGTACAAACTAAAAAATTATCAACCAAAAATAACGATAAGAAACTCTCTCTCATTATTATTTCTTGAGTTCAATGTAAAATTTACCAAAGAAAAGTAATCATTTGAATCAAAAATAATATATAAATTAGAAGAAAAAAATAAGGGACAAAAAAAAAAAGGAAGAACATAAGCACCGGAAATAAAGATAAAAAAAAGGAAAAAAAAATACTAATTGAAAATAACTATTCTAGATTAAAAAAAAAAAAAAAAACTGTAGTATAATTTTTCATTAAGAAACAACGATTGAAAAATTGAAAAGAACTGTTCTAGAAAAAAAATATATATAAAAAAAATAACTATAGTATAATTTTTCATTGAGAAGCAGCAATGCAAATCTCTTTCTTTCTCTCTCTCTCTCTCTCTTGTCTTTTTCTAAATTGATTGTAAAATTTACAAAGGAACATTGAGATATAAATAGAAAGTAAGAGAAGAAAAAAAAAATTAGAAAAAAATATAAGGGACAAAAACAAAAATGGAAGATCATAAGCACCGAAAATAAAGATAAAAAAAAACGAATAAAATGAAAATACTAATATAATTGAAAATAATTATTCTACTCTTCATTGAGAATAGCATAATTTTTCATTGAGAAACAACGATTGGAAAATTTAAAAGAACTATTCTTGCAAAAAAATAAAATAAAGAAAAGAAATCATTGAGAAACAACGATTAGAAACTCTCTCTACCTCTCTCTTGTAGTCTTGTCTTTTTCCTGATTTGAGTGTGAAATTGACAGAGGAACATTGAGATATAAATAGAAAGCAAGAGAAGAGAAAAAAGAAAAATAAACAGAGAGAGAAAGAAAGAATTTGAGAACCTTTTGTTTTCTTCATTAAGACAATTAAATATATTACAAATAAAACTCATATATTTTAATTGTCTCATATTGAGATATAAACATAAAGGAAGAGAAGATAAAAAGAAAATTAAATAAAGAGAGAGAAATAGAGAATTTGAAAACCTTTTGTTTTCTTCATTAAGACAATTCAATGCATTATGATGATGATGAATATATATATATAATAATATATCTCACATTAAGATATAAACATAAAGCAAGAGAAGATAAAAAGAAAATTAAATAAAGAGAGAGAAATAGAGAATTTGAAAACCTTTTGTATTCTTCATTAAGACAACTCAATGCATTACAAATAAAAAATCAAAAAATTGGTTCAAACATAAATTATGGAGAGAGAGAGAGAGAGAGAGAGAGAGATTTAAGACATTTAAGTGGAGAAAATTATGGGAGAGAGAGAGAGACAAAATTATGGGAGAGAGAAATAGTTAAGACACTTAAACCATATAATTAGTTTAGAGAGAGAAGAAAAGGTTCAAATATAAAATTATATTAAAAAAAAAAACGGTTGAAACATAAATTATGAGAGAGAGAGAGAGAGAGATTATGGGAGAGTGAGAATTATCACAATTAATTAAAAAAAAAAAAAAGGACTTCAGATATAAAATTATGGGAGAGAGATTTAAGACAATTAAGTGGGGATAGAG
>NC_081544.1:125807-127859 GCF_901000735.1 Corylus avellana | reverse complement strand
TCATTATAAAAATGGAGCGCTCAGGGGGGCAAGAAAGGGGGCGCTTGCGTGTAAAGGGCCCCTATTTCTATATGGGAGCACTTCCACGTCGCAAAGCTCCTTCAATAATTAATATATAGAAAAAATATTTTTCTCATGCAATCCATATATATTTTTTATATTCTTCTGATATACAATACGCAATACAATAAGAAAGGGGGCGCTTGCGTCTAAAGGGCCCCTATTTCTATATGGGAGCACTTCCACGTCGCAAAGCTCCTTCAATAATTAATATATAGAAAAAATATTTTTCTCATGCAATCCATATATATTTTTTATATTCTTCTGATATACAATACGCAATACAATATTGTATTGCGTATTTTCTCCATAAATATTTTCTCCATTCATCAATCTCATACAATCTTATATATATATATATATATATATATATATATATATATATCTCACAATACATATCTAATCCATATATACAATCTCATATCTCATAAGATATCTAAATCCAAAATGATGATGTCATAAACACAAAGTGTACCACCTCTTAAAAGAGTTCACAAAAATTATATATTGCTCGTAAACGGCCAGTGTATTCTGCATTCTCCTTGACCTTGGCATAAGCGTCGTTAGTTGCCCAATTTATTGATCCATGTGTCAAGCTTGAGCTTACTGCAGTGTCTTGTGAACTCAGAGCCCTCATCTTCTCCTATATTTATATAGAATATGAAAAAGTGTTACGCACCAACTAATCGACTCATAAAGACTTACAATATTATAGTGTTTTTGAAAAAATAAACACATGCATACACAAATTAAATATACAAGTTAATCACATACAACTTTGTCATCAATGTCTGTATTGAAGAAACTGCTATGTTACATGGTGAAATGCTTAGAATTTAATTTTTTGGAGCAGATAACTTTTTGGGAGGTATGTCTTACTCTTACTGATTATTATTTGAGACACCTTTTCCTTAGATTGTAAGATTGATGATTAGCTAAGAGTTTAGATTTGCCTTATTTGATTTTGACTTTAAAATAAATTTTCTTTACTGTTTTACCTAGTGCCCATAAACAAATTTCAAAATGATACAATAGTCAAAATTTAGCAGTAGAAAGGGACTTCAATGGAGTAGATCACTATTGATGATGCTATATATTTTTCTACCCTTTCAACACATCCGTGCAAAGTATTTTCTCCTAATGAAAATATTATTTGATCTCAAATTTCTAGCTAGTATGTGTGAAAAGATTTTTATTAGTTGAAAGTGGCACCTTAATTATCATGAGAAAAATACTTTAAAACTTATTTTTTTTTTCGAAAATCAGATGACTGACTAATAATTTCCTAATGATAAGATAAATTTTATGGCAAAGATAAGATCTATCTGGTGGATAAGACAATTAAAATTCAAAAAATGGCACCAATCTCGACGAGTAATTTTGGATAGTAAAGCAGACTATTCTGGCACTACCAATGAAGAGGAAAAACAAAGGAACATGCTAATAAAGGATAAGGAAAAACAATCAAAAATAAAAAAATAAAATAAAAAATAAAAAAGAAAAAAGAAAAAAAAAGAAAGAAGAAGAAGGTATTACGAACGAACGGCACAGTGAAATCAAAACTGAATTAAATCCGAAAGAACACTATAAGACAACCACGGAGATTCTTCAAAATTGTGATTGCTGCATTCAACAAACCAACTACACCCTAAAAGCAGAGAAAAATTTGCTGAATTTAAAATCTCTAATTCTTCTAAAAATCATAATACATCAAAAATCTGACTATTAGAATCATAAATCGACGACTTAAAGAGACAGTAGATACAAAGAAAAACAGAGACAGAGAGAGACTCACTAGTACAAGAACGTAGAGAGAGGCAGGCCGGTTTCGACTAGAGAAGATGGCCGGTGGGTTGGCCAACCGTGCGGGTCACTGGGCGCCGGAGAGAGAGATAGGAGAATCGAGATTGAGAGAGGGGCAACTGGCGCTGTAGAGAGAGATATGGATCGATATATATTGAGGGAGAGGGGAGAGGCTAGGGATCAAAAATA
>NC_081544.1:113436-125707 GCF_901000735.1 Corylus avellana | reverse complement strand
CAACTCAAGGCTCGCATTTAATATCTATTAATTATTGGATTCGGTGAACTCCAGCTTGTTTTCATATCTATGTTTCTCCAGAAAATTTTATTATCGGAACAGATAATAAAGCTATCAGAACAGATAAATTTGATATATGTGCTTTTTTTTTTGGGTAGTTTTTTTAGAGGTGTCAATATGGTTACAGTTAGTAGTTATTGACAATAATTACTAACTGTAACCGTTTTAATGGTTAGTAGATTTCACTAACCACAACCGCGGTTAGGCGGTTAGCTACTAACCGCCCATTAGCAGTTAGTAAAATAGGTAACCGCCCATTAGCGGTTAGTAAAATAGGTAACCGCCCGCTAACCGCTTTTTCAAAATTGAGCTTTTTTTTACTACTGTAGCATTTTTTACACTCATTTGTTTTTTGTATTTTTAATATCTTCTTAGGCCCAATTGCTATAAAAATAGTCCACATTGAAAAATCAAAAATATTTGACCCCAAATTTACATTTACTTGTACTTAATCATAATTAGTTAACTTAAAAAAAAACATACAACATATATATAAAAAAAAATAATAAAATTCAACACAACATATAAAAGAAGTTCAAATAAAACATATGATATATATGATTATATGTATTATTTGTTATTATATAATCATAAGATTTAATGATCAATTCATCATGTGATATAATCATATCAATTATAGTGATAATATTACTAAAATTAGAATGATAATACATTAATACTTCAATTGTGTTTATATGTAATACATTGTTTAATCCAATGTCAATTACTTAATTTGATATTATACGAATCACATTATCATTGTACATTAATAATATGATTCGCTTGAATAAAGTATTTGAATTATCATTTAATCATATGATTAAGTATTGATTTTATAAATTTATATTATTCATATGCATATATGTATAATTATAATTTATAACATATATAGACTTATAAGTTTATAACATACATTGGAACTAAGTCTCTAGATACTTAATTGTTGTATTAGTATGAATTGGTATACTTATGTGTTATGTCATACTAGCTTAGAGCCCGTGCTACGCGCCGGGTTTTTTTTTAATTTTGTAATTTACTCAAAAATTCTTTAAAAGATTATTAAACAACAATTTTTATTTTCTTCTCTTAATTAACTAATTAGCTACTAAAAATGACAAATGTTCATAAGATCCTTTTAAACCATAGTTTTACTCAATACATATCTAATAAATTTAAAAATTCATAAATTTTAGTTCTTATAAACTGAAACATATTAAATATTTGTTCCCATATATGTAGTTTAAAATGAAATATAAAGGAAAAAAAATTCAAAATAAAAACATAGATTAATCAATTATACAAAATGATTGATTAATCATTATATTCCAACAATGACACCACTTCTCCTCCACTACACAATCCATTATGGTAAACTTTTGTCTTTCAGGAGTTGAACTTTCTCCTCATAAACAATTTTTTTGAGAAATTTTTCTATTACACTAACAAAAATAAAGAAGTGTTCTAAAATATATGAGCATATTTATATTTGATTACAGTTATGTTTACTAATTTTGTAAACAAAAGAATGTTGGTAGTTTAATTTTTCTTTTTAAAAATGAAAGAGATAAAAAACATTGGCAGGAATATTGACATAATCTAATTATACATCGTACCAAAAATAATGATAGGAATTTTTTTCACTATCATTTCCCTTAATTCAACGTGAAATTTACAAAAGAAAACTAATCAATTTGAAAAAATAATATATAAATTAGTATAAAATTTAAGGGAAAAAAATGGAAGAACATAACCAATTTTTTTTTTTTAGAAGCCATCCTTCACATATATAAAGTAAATGAAACTAATTTTAAGACATACAGGAAAACAAAGACGAAAAAATCTATACAATGAACATTGACATAATCTAAAAAAGCATCCTACACTATACCAAAAATAATGATAGGAAACTCTTTCACTATCATTTCCTAATTCAATGTGAAATTTACAAAAGAAAAATATTCAATTTGAATAAATAATATATAAATTTGTAGAAAATTTAAGGGATAACAATGGAAGAACATAAATACATTAAATAAAGATAAAATAAAAACCTAAAAATAAAATTTTAATGTAATTGAAAGAATTGTCTTTTTCTACTGTATACGTTTCTCGATTCCAATGAAACCTTAAAAACCAATGTCATCCATTAATTAAGCATGTAAACAGATAAAAAAAATTAAATCACTCAATGAACAACAACATGTACAAACTAAAAAATTATCAACCAAAAATAACGATAAGAAACTCTCTCTCATTATTATTTCTTGAGTTCAATGTAAAATTTACCAAAGAAAAGTAATCATTTGAATCAAAAATAATATATAAATTAGAAGAAAAAAATAAGGGACAAAAAAAAAAGAAGCAAAAACATAAGCACCGGAAATAAAGATAAAAAAAAGGAAAAAAAAAAAACTAATTGAAAATAACTATTCTAGATTAAAAAAAAAACTGTAGTATAATTTTTCATTAAGAAACAACGATTGAAAAATTGAAAAGAACTGTTCTAGAAAAAAAAAATATATAAAAAAAATAACTATAGTATAATTTTTCATTGAGAAGCAGCAATGCAAATCTCTTTCTCTCTCTCTCTCTCTCTCTCTTGTCTTTTTCTAAATTGATTGTAAAATTTACAAAGGAACATTGAGATATAAATAGAAAGTAAGAGAAGAAAAAAAAAATTAGAAAAAAATATAAGGGACAAAAACAAAAATGGAAGATCATAAGCACCGAAAATAAAGATAAAAAAAAACGAATAAAATGAAAATACTAATATAATTGAAAATAATTATTCTACTCTTCATTGAGAATAGCATAATTTTTCATTGAGAAACAACGATTGGAAAATTTAAAAGAACTATTCTTGCAAAAAAATAAAATAAAGAAAAGAAATCATTGAGAAACAACGATTAGAAACTCTCTCTACCTCTCTCTTGTAGTCTTGTCTTTTTCCTGATTTGAGTGTGAAATTGACAGAGGAACATTGAGATATAAATAGAAAGCAAGAGAAGAGAAAAAGAAAAATAAACAGAGAGAGAAAGAAAGAATTTGGGAACCTTTTG
This sequence comes from Corylus avellana, assembly GCF_901000735.1. NCBI lineage: Eukaryota > Viridiplantae > Streptophyta > Magnoliopsida > Fagales > Betulaceae > Corylus > Corylus avellana. The sequence goes on along the minus strand of NC_081544.1, from coordinate 122,588 downwards.
TTTTCTTCATTAAGACAATTAAATATATTACAAATAAAACTCATATATTTTAATTGTCTCATATTGAGATATAAACATAAAGGAAGAGAAGATAAAAAGAAAATTAAATAAAGAGAGAGAAATAGAGAATTTGAAAACCTTTTGTTTTCTTCATTAAGACAATTCAATGCATTATGATGATGATGAATATATATATATAATAATATATCTCACATTAAGATATAAACATAAAGCAAGAGAAGATAAAAAGAAAATTAAATAAAGAGAGAGAAATAGAGAATTTGAAAACCTTTTGTATTCTTCATTAAGACAACTCAATGCATTACAAATAAAAAATCAAAAAATTGGTTCAAACATAAATTATGGGAGAGAGAGAGAGAGAGAGAGAGAGATTTAAGACATTTAAGTGGAAAAAATTATGGGAGAGAGAGAGAGACAAAATTATGGGAGAGAGAAATAGTTAAGACACTTAAACCATATAATTAGTTTAGAGAGAGAAGAAAAGGTTCAAATACAAAATTATATTAAAAAAAAAAACGGTTGAAACATAAATTATGAGAGAGAGAGAGAGAGAGATTATGGGAGAGTAAGAATTATCACAATTAATTAAAAAAAAAAAGGAATTCAGATATAAAATTATGGGAGAGAGATTTAAGACAATTAAGTGAGGATAGAGAAAGAGAGAGAGAGAGAGACAAAAAAATGATTGAAACACAAATTATGGGAGAGAGATCTAAGACAATTAAGTGGAGATAGAGGGAGAGAGAGAGAGAGAGACAAAAAACGGTTGAAACACAAATTATGGGAGAGAGTTAGCACAATTAATTTTTTTTTAAAAAAAAAACGATTGAAACACAAATTATGAGAGAGTGAAAGTTAGCACAATTAATTGTCTTAAACCATAGAATTAGTTTAAGACATTTAAATTGAGATAGAGGGAGAAAGAGAGAGATTTAAGACAATTAAGTGGAGATAGAGGGAGAGAGAGAGAGAGAAAGAGAGAGAGACAAAAAACGGTTGAAACACAAATTATGGGAGAGAGTTAGCAGAATTAATTTAAAAAAAAACAACGATTGAAACACAAATTATGGGAAAGAGATTTAAGACAATTAAATGGAGATAGAGGGAGAGAGAGAGAGAGAGAGAGAAAACGGTTGAAACACAAATTATGGGAGAGAGTTAGCACAATTAATTTAAAAATAAAAATAAAAAACGATTGAAACACAAATTATGGGAGAGTGAGAGTTAGCACAATTAATTATCTTAAACCATAGAATTAGTTTAAGACATTTAAGAGGAGATAGAGGGAGAGAGAGAGAGAGAGACAAAAACGGTTGAAACACAAATTATGGGAGAGTGAGAGTTAGCACAATTAATTAAATGTCTTAAACCATTGAATTAGTTGAAGACATTTTTCTCAAAAAAGTTTAAGACATTTAAGTTGAGATAGAGGGAGAGAGAGAGAGAGAGAGAGAGAGACGTGGGAAATAGAGTTAGGAGGACACGTGTCGCAATTCTAAGCATTCCCTACGTCAAAACTCGGCTTTTATATATATATATGATTACTTATATATAATTTATTATTATGTAATCAAATGATTTAATGATCAATTGATCAAGTGATATAATCATATAAATTATAGTGATAATATATTAATACTTAAATTATGATTTAATTATCTAAAAAAAAAATTATGATTTAATGATCAAGTGATTATGTTATATGAATAAATATTATTATAATTATAATTATAAAAACATATCATATAAAAAGGCAGTTAGCGGTTAGCAGTTACGGTTAGTAAACCCAATAACCTTTAACCGCTAACCATTAGGCGGTTATAGCGATTAGACAATTAGCGGTTAATGCAGTTAAGTGGTTAACGGTTAGCGATTATAACGGTTAACGAGAAGTTTATAATCACTCGCATTGACACCCCTAATTTTTTTTAAAAAAATTTTAAAGATAAAGAAGAGAATAGACTATAGGGAGTTTGCAGCTAATACTCTTACAAGTTGTTGGTTAAACTTATGAAAACTAATGTGGGCATGTTTTTGTAGTTTTTATGAAATTTTCTTCCCACTTTAATAGCACTATCAACGGTAAAAAAAAAAAATTAATTAATTAATTAATTAATTTATAAGCTTAATATATTTATATTTGTTGTTTTAATTTTTTATTTGGGGGTATTTATGTCTTTTAATGAGATTTAACCTCTAAAAGAGAATATTTCGCCCGATTTAATGAGTTTGACTAACGAAATGGGGTTTTGGGAAGAAAATGATAGACTGATGGGGTCAGGCAATAAAGTTAGTTTTTTTTTTAAAATAGGGGATGGCTGCCACCCCCTATTTTTATTTTTATAAATTAATATTTTTAAAAATATTTTTTATTGGCTTTTCTTTTTTATATATTAATTTATAAGTGTTTTTCAATTTTAATATATTTATATTTTTTGTTTTAATTTTTATTTGGTTTTTTAATTTTCATTTTTGATTTTTTTTTTATTGAAACTGGTACTGATATATATATATATATATATATATATATTTGTTTAATTTTAAGGGTATTATATGTAATTTTTGTATATAAAGTTAGGAGAATTCAAACTAGTGACCTCTGCTTCATGAAGCGTGGTCCTCAGCCGATTGAGCTACCCTTTAGGAACAAAATTCTAAACTTCTGAGCTACATATATAGCCATATATATAGGCATATATTGTGAGGAGGTTCATGTATGTTGTTTGTTTTTTTCTTTTAAACTTGTCGCAGTTTGTAAAACAAGCCCGATTCTTGTATCATGACAAATAAATCCACAACACATTTTATTACCAGCTGCAAACACAATTAGTGAAACCATGATTTTGGCCTGAACCGAATACCAGTACATCATTATTTTTAAGATTTGCAATCCACCCAAGTTTGAAATAACACATTATATATACTGTGTACGTAAGCCCCACTCATTCATATTTTAATATAGAATTCATAACATTTGTTCTTATACTAATTTTCAATTACCACGTCTTATCCAAAACTTAAAGAAATAGATTTAATCATTTAATTAATAAGCAAGCAAGAAGAAGAAGGAGAAGTGAAACAAGAAAAACTGCTGATGATGAGCTTTAACGTATTCTACTTGAAGTTCTTGCCCTCGAAAGTCTGACCAAATTGCCAATTCTTGGGGGCAATGTGCCATGAGGTTGAGTATCTCCCCTCGCTTGCTCTAACTCTGAATGTCAATGACTCCCCTTCTATCAAGGCATTGGTTTCCCGCTTCTGACCCCAGTTTCGCTTCATTGCTGTCTATTTCAGCTTCCGAATTCCGATGACCCTTCACTTGCAAGCCTATCACATCTCCAGCTCCCCCAACATCCCATACTGCCACTAGGTTGAAATATTAAGGATTCCCTGTTACAGTGAATCGAATTCCACCTTTTTTGTAGCATGGAATCCTGCGCAGTGTGTATATATATATATATATATATATATATATATATATATATAGTTCTTCAAACGTTTAGAAATCTTCCAATTTAGTAAATTTGACCTTTATTTGCTATATATGATGTCATATGTAACATACCAGTCCTACATTGGGAGGATGAATAGCTCACATCGAGTGAGTAGATTATAAATGAAATCATAAGTATTAAGTTTCATATTGGTTTCTTACTATGTAAAATTAAGCATTATAAGTAATTCTAAGAAGCTCCAATTACAATTTGACTAGTCATTTTTTAGTGATAATGCTAACTAGCATTTTTTCTTGGTAATTACAAATGGTATTTGTTAATTAAATCACCACCCATCCTAAAGCTTAAGCTAATAGAAATGGATGAACTTAAATTATTTAGTTTATATTATATTAATTTCTCTCATACGTGGACTTGAACTCTCCTTTAATAAATGAAGCCTAATATGTTGAATATTTAATTGAAATATGAGAAAAATGATGGAGACAATGTTCAAATTCAAGACCGGTCTGATACCATGTTAAACGATCACTACCCATCTTAAAAGCTTAAGTTAATAGAAACATGATCGTGGATGGTTTATAAATGAGCTCATAAGTATTAAATCTCACTAAGCTTTATAATTAAGTGATTTTAGGTTCGAGTGATAGTGCACATATATAAGACTATCGCTTTGTCTGAGTCATTCATCATAAGTGTTAAATCCCCTATTCTTTCATGTTGAACGTCTCTTCGTTTTGTTGTTTCTTTGCCACAATGATATTTATGTTTGTTAATCATTAAGGTTGGTTTATATTTCAGTTTCTAAAACAAATGCGATAAGTGTACAGAGAAGGAAGCAGAAGATATATATGAACCTGCGGTATTGGCCTGGAACAACGCCAGCCTTGTACTCGGCAATTTTGGCGAACACAGGCTGTGCAATATCGAAATGGGGGTTGGGTGGGTTGCACCATCCCCCATTTTCACCAGCAAGATTGTACTTTGGAGGGCAGTGGTTGGTGGCCGTAACAAAGAGAGATGGCTGCCCTGACTTGCACCATTGAGGGTCATTCACACATTTGATTTCGTAGCAGACACCGCAACTCTGCCCGTTGTTGAATAACCACTGAGCTTATTGCTGCTGTGTCCATGCCATACCCTTGGTTTACCACGTCTTGGTAGCCACACACAAGCTCCCCCTACTCTCAAAACAAGTTAACAACGTTGGCCGGCCATGGCAACATTTGGGCCTAGCTACTGCTATATATAGTTTATGTTTGGGAGTTGGTAGAAGATTATGTTTGTCCATAGAATTTTACAATTGGCCCAAATATTTTCATCCGAGTAATGTTACATAACACATTTTTATTTCAGAACGCTGATGTAGTAATTACAACTAACCATTGAATTTATTTATTTTTAATAAAGCTGATTAAATGGTTGATTAGAAATGGCAAGTTAACATTGTGAGATAATTCTGAGATAAAAATGTGATTTGTAGTATTACTCTTTTCAAAATGAGGAAAAATGCCTACGTTATGTAAGAGAGAAGACCATTTCCTCCAATTCAATCTAAACTAATGTGTTCAAAATATATGTGATTTTAGACATTTTAAAAAATGCTCGTGAGAATCACTTGTTCTAATAAAAATATATGTCCAATTTGCCAAGAGAAAATAAGGTGAAGGAAAGAAAAGAACATACATTGTGTTGTTTTCGAGGGGTTTTATTTATTTATTTTATGTAAAGGAAATGGAGAGAAAAGAAAGAGAAGAAAATAATTGCAGTCTTTTGCAGATTGAGCTTGTTTGAAGGGCTTCTACAGTGCTACTGCAGACACATCATAATCAGTTGGTAACTACCCCAGCTGCTAGACCCATGTTGACAGTTCTTAAGGACAAGCTGTCTGCAACACTCAAGGTAATCATAGGCTTAGAGTTTTGTACAAAAAAGTTTTACAAGGTGAATGTTGTTTTTAGTATTTATACAATGAGAAATTATATGTTTAATCTGCATTTTATTACACATGTTAGGTGAAGGGCTTGAACAAACTTGTCTGTGGGGTTGCCAATCTCCATATTACACAGTCTTGGTCAATCTTTGTTGGTGTAAAATATGTAATTCATTAAGTTCCAATTTGTAGTCGTTTGTCTGTAGGGTATAACTATACTAGCGCAAGGAAGCAACAATGAAACCAGAAATGGGTGTTTTGTCTGATGCATAGACTGAGCCAAACAGGAAATCCATCGTAAACAAGTGTTTGTTCTTGCCTTGCCCTACTCCAGCATGGTTACTAACACCATTACTTTACTAATCTTGATGTCAAGGTTTCTTTCAAAGGTTTAATAAACATTAAAGCCTCTCATCACTTTTTATTATTAACTGACTAAATTTACTCCTAACTTGACATGTAACTGGTCACCCAGCCAAAACAAGGAGAAAAAACATTATATAGCCATTTAAGATATATGCAACAAGAACACTAAAACTGGTGTACATATAACTAACATGCAATAAGTGTGGAGATGGGAAGTGATTTTTGTTATTGTTTAATTATATTTATATATATTGATTCGGTATTATTATGCATGATATGATAAGAAAAACAGAGAAACTTAAGATGTATCCTCGACAAGATGATGGTTGAATTTCTGTCAGGAATGCAAAGATAGAATTGGTTTCAACCTTGCAGCTATGGATCATGTCAAGGTTCGTGTATTTGTTCATTGTCTCTTGCCTATATATTGTATTCAAAATGAGCTGCTTGGTCTAAAATATAAATGAAAAGAAATAAATAAATGACATAGCTAGGTTGATTTTCCAATTTGATATTTCAGCATCTGAGGGCTTCAATTTCTGATGAACTCTTTGGAGATGCAAAATCAAAGTTACTAGAGATCCGTGCACGATATTCAAAACGTTTAGATGAAAGGTTAGAGACGAGAGAAGAAAAACGGAAAAAGAAGAAACAAAAGAAATCAAAGTGATATGCATGCTTGGACATGATTTTGAGGCAAGGCAGGGTTCCAGATTCCTTGAAATATAATATCATCCTCAGCTGAACTATGACTTTGTGAATGCAACAAGATTGGAGTCAAACATCTTGGTTGAAAGCACATTTCTGCATGCATTGATAGTATGTATTGATGGGGCAGTTAAATTTTGATCCAAGTATAGTCTTTTGTTATTTATTTGTTTTACGATTGATCCGTATAAATAGTTTTTCTCTTTTGTGTGTTTTTTTTTTTACGATTAGTAATTATTATTTTTTTCCTTCAATTTTGCCATGTAGATTGACTCCTATGTGTGGAAAATAATGGCTGATTATTTTATTAACTCTTGAAATAAAGATTACAATAACAGTAGAAATAAAAGACTAATTCAACTTAAAAACTACTCATGACTGTTCTCATCAGACTTCAAGACAAACTCCTGACCCAACTGAACTACCCCAAGCTTAAAGGGATAAACTAAACGAGCTAAAGCAATCTCAATTGCTTAGCTTTATTGGACTCAACAACCAAACTTACTTGTACGTGTAGCCATTATCCACACAACCATGTAGTGTTATGGATTTAGCACTTCATTACTTATTTTTTGCACACACTCGGAATTCACAGCATGGACGGTGAACTTGCATTGAGTGCACTCAAGGGCCATGCCGTCGAATGTCTCGCCACACGCATCACATGGAGGGGAGTACTCAGTCGTTCGAACCAAAGTGACAGGGTGCTGGTGGTATTCATCATATTTGAAAATACTTCCAAACTTGACGTATGGATATTTTCCTAAAACGCATTTAAGATGAGCAGGAAAGTCACATTTTGCACAATAATAAAACCAATGCTTCGGATCCCTCTCTTTTTCGCAAATTAGACAATAATATTCTTTGGAATCTTCTTCAGCAACGTAGGTGAGTGCAAGAAAATGTTCATCATATTTATGCCTAGCTATGAGTGGAAGTGTTGCACATTCAAAACCCAAGGAGAAATCACAAGTAGTGCATACAAATACCCCATCCTTGGGTAGCCCATTATCGTGATCACAAGCACTGCACTTTTTATTAGACCTTGCAGGAAGGAAGAGTAAGTGTTGGTGACCATCATGTTTCAGGGTTTCTGGAATTGAACAACATTTAACGTCAAGATCATATGTACACGTGTCACATTTATAGATGAAGCCATGACGAATATGGCCACAAGCGAAACAAAAGAAACCTCCACTAGGATAAGGTGCCACTGGGAGGAGGGTGAGCGTGTGTTGATGAAGTATGTGTTTCTTGGTTTTTGGTAGTTGAGCACATGTAGTTTGAAGAAAGAAGTTGCATTGCATACAGTTGTAGAATGGGGCCGAGATTATAAAATGCATGCAACCATCACACAGCTTATCATGCAGGACTTCCTCATGGCTAAGAATTAAATTATGTGGATGAATAAAATGTTGTATATCACTTGGGTTGATGATCTTCTCCATAACATCAACAGATTTCTCAGGCAATGACGACTCCCATCTATATGCCTTTGCGCAATATAAATGTGTCACAAAATCACATTCCTGACAAGAGAATGCTGCATACTTTGTCTTCACCTTTTGACCACATAATTTACAAACTACTTTGTTAAAATCCTTGACTCGACGATGAAGGGAATAGGTAAGAGTGAGGGTGTGATTGTGTCTTGAAATTATCACCGTGTGTGGAAATCCAGCACATTTGGAGTGAATGAAGAGTCGACATATGGTACATAATGAGGCAAAGTCTGTGCCTTCCCGACCACAGGCCTCACAAGTGAAGTGGATCTTCTTAAAGAACGGGAGGAATGCGTGTTGGCAGTCGTCGGTATTATTAACTTGACTCTGGGTAGCACATGTGATGTCAATTACAAAATCGCACTCCTCGCAATGGTAAAAGATATATGCTTGTACCACAGCTTTTACCACAAGCATTACAATTACCGGAATATAAACTTGGCCGCTGAAGAATAACGATCTGGTTTGGGTGTGAGGGGTGGTGCATCTCGCGGGGCAGCTGGGCGCATGATTTGTGAAGCTGGAAGTTGCATTCATCTGCAGAGCATTTGTATCCGGGACCCTCTACTTTCTCCTTGCACACCATGCAAACAACTCCCTCGCCATCATTCTTTAGCTCTTCTGTGAAGATCAACTGCTCATGCCTGCGACTGAAATGAATAAAAAATGTTGACTCGTAGAGCTGAGTACTTCCGAAGCATGATACATGCAAGAGGAATCGGCAGTCTCTGCATTTGAAAGCGAGATACGGTACAATCGATTCCTTGCAGCCCTCACAAAGAAGTTCCTCCTTGCCATCATTTTTCACCTTTTCTAAGAACTTCAATGCATGGAAACCCCCGCTGCTTGTGTGGTAGAACGTTTGCAGTCTCAAGATCTCTCTTAGAAAAGGTTCAATCTCCATCTCTAGCTTTCGCACGCGCAAACAACGGAGTGGTAAGTGGTGAGTGGCAAGTGTTTGGTCGTCAAGAGGGAGCTCAAATTAGGTGGTAAGATTTTTGGCAGCTTGTGATAACACAAAATATTTTGCATTTCCCCAACTCCACTACTTTATGCCCAAGAAGCTTCAAGGCGATCAAAGCAAAAGATTCGCATTTTCCAAAGTCCAGTACTTTGTGCATGCCAAAGCAACTTCATAGAGAAAAAGAAAAAAAAAAAAAAAAAAAA